>NC_090371.1:7904478-8137070 GCF_036365525.1 Heterodontus francisci | reverse complement strand
TCCTCCTCCCCCTCCCTCCCCCCTCCCTCTTTCTCCGCCCCTCTCCCCCCCTCCCCCTCCCTCTCCCTCCCCCTCCCCCTCCCCCTCCCTCTTTCTCCCCCCTCCCCCTCCCTCTTTCTCTCCCCTCCCTCTTCTCTCCCCCCTCCCCCTCCCCCTCCCTCTTTCTCCTCCCCCTCCCTCTTTCTCCCCCTCCCCCTCCCCCTCTTTCTCCCCCTCCCCCTCCCTCTTTCTCGCTTTCTCTCCCCCTCCATCTCCCCCCTTTCTCCCCCCCTCCCTTCCCCCCTCCCCTCCCCCCTTTCCCTCTCCCCCCCTTTCACTCTCCCCCCCCCTTTCTCTCTCCCCCACCCCTTTCTCTCCCCTCCCCCTTTCTCTCCCCCCCCCCACCCCGGCACCGCTACCGCTGGTCTCCCCGCGCTGCTCTCCCCGGCCCCCGCGCTGCTCTCCTTGGCCCGCTCCACTCTCTCACTCCGGCCATTGTATACTGCCACGTGTTCATTAGGTTGCCTCTGTGTGATTCTTTGAGCAGCGCCATCTTTAGTCCTGGCAGCTGCTACAGTCGCAGTCTGTGACGTTTCGTGGCACATGCTGTATGTGCGCATGTGCCAAAACAGCGCCACCTACCGATCGCGTTGTCAACAAATGCGGTCATATTTTTAAGGCAGAGGTGGATAGATTCTTGTTAGGCAAAGGAATCAAGGTTATCCAGGGTAGATGGGAGAGTGGAATTCGAAACACAAACAGATCAGCCATTTTCTTATTGAATGGCGGAGCAGGCTAGAGGGGCCGAATGGCCTACACCTGCTCCTAATTCATATATTCGTATGTTCATATTTAATATCCATATAAACAACATCCACTGCATTCCCTTCATTAACCTTCTCTGCTACTTCATCAAAAAATTCAATTAGATTAGTAAAGCATGATCTGCCTTTTACAAACCAGTGCTGGCTCTCCTTAATTAACTCAAATTTCTCCAAGTGCCTGTTAACTTTTTTCTCTGATTAATGTTTCTAAAACCTTGCCCACCACTGATGTTAAACTGACTGTACCAGGAATGTCTTTAAACACCTTCTTGAATAAGAATGTCACATTTGACACTCTCCAATCCTCTGGCACCACCCCGTTATTTAGGGAAGATTTGGAAGATTATGACAAGCCCTTCTGCTATCTCCACCCACTTCCTTTAGTAAACATGCAGCCTATCCATTCTGAGCACAGCCAGCCTTTCCAGTACATCCTGCCTATCAATTTTCACCCCATCCATTACTTCTATCATCGCCACTTCTACCAATATTTCATCAGCATCCTCTTCTCCTGTCTTGACCTTTTCGGGACTATGTTTACTTTCGCTACTTTTTCCCTTTTTACATACTTGTAGCATCTGTTACAATCTGTTTTTATATTTCTGGCTAGTTTATGCTCATATTCTATTTTATCCAAATTTATCAATTTTTTGGTCATCCTTTGCTTGAATCTAAAACTTTCCCAATTCTCAAGCTTACCTCTCTAAAGTGCCCTGAAGTGCCAGAACTGTTCACAGTATTCCGTGTGTGATCTAAACAAGGTTCGAAATAAGTTGAACAGATCTTCTCTACTTTCTAATTCTATCTGTCTAGATATGAACCCAGAGCTTGCTTTGCTTTTTCGAGACTTGTTGACCTGTATTAGTCATAGAGTCATAGGGCTGGATTTTACCATAGACGGACGGGAATTCACCACCGATGGGTCCCCGGGCTTTAATAGTCCAGAGGCGGGATTTGCACCCACTGGAGGGAGGAGGTCCCGTCTCAGTGAGCTGCCGGCCAATCAGCGGGCCAGCAGCTCTTAGTCCCAGCAGCGCCACCGGGAGAAGTGGCCACGGCTGGGACTGCAGCCCAGCCGAAGCCATGGATCCAGGAGGGAAGGTAAGTAGGGGGCATGCCTCACCAGGGGGATTGGTTCTTTCTTCGTGAAGCTGGAGTGGTAGTTTGGTGGGGGGGGGGGGGGGGGGTTCTTGGGTCCCGGGGGTGGATTGGGAGGCGGGGGTGGCCCTCAGTGGGGCACTCTGTGCCTGATTGCCATGGCACCCCCCGGGCTGCAAAAACGCATGCAGCTATCGCTAGGTGGCATTTCATGCCCCCAGCATGCCCACATGCGACAGGTAAAATACCCATGAAGGCGGGTGAAGGCCCTTAAGTGACGACTAAAGGGCCTTGATTCGCCTCGGGCGGGCTGGCAGTTACCCATCCCTCGCCCAATGCCGTAAACTTGCCCGGAGGCGGAAGCAGGGCGGGTAGGCCGCTCGGAGCCTCCCGCTCAATTTTACACCGCCCTCACCCCACCATCCGACCTGCTGGGGCGGCGTAAAATTCAGCCCATAAAGTCATAGAGTTGTACAGCACAGAAACAGGCCCTTCGGCCCATCGTGTCTGTGCCAGCCATCAAGCACCTAACTATTCTAATCCCATTTTCCAGCACTTGGCCCCTAGCCTTGTACGCTATGGCGTTTCAAGTGCTCATCTAAATACTTCTTAAATGTTGTGAGGGTCACTAGGGACACTGGACACTGGATTTCCCACATAGCGCAGGAGGAGCATATCACAGAGCTGAGCTCTCCTGCCATGACTTACCCTTAGGTTAATTAGTTACTCCCTTAATTAAAAAATACTAATTATACGAGGGGCCTTGTTCTACTCACTTCAATCTAAAGTCCTTAAAAAAAAGTTTAGTCGTACTCACCTTATCACCAGAGGTTTTTTTTCCAACAAAAAAACAACTTTCCCCTTTTTTTTAAGATATTCTAACAGCTGTTACACACCAACCAATCAGCTTGCAGCTCTCCTCTGACATCACTGTTTGCCTTTTTTTTCAAAACTCCGGCGCGCTGGAAGAGGTTCTACAGCTCTCTTCTCCCCTCTGCACCCGGAAGGTAAGAAGACTGGGCCTCGATCCTCAGTGTCGATTTATAGGCTGGGCTCCCTGCATTCTCCCCAGAGGTCTGCTCCGGTCCTCTCCTCTCCTCTCCTGGAAGGTAACCTCCCTGCTCTTATATTCTGTGCCTCAGCTAATAAAGGCAAGTATGCCATATGCCTTCCTAACCACCTTATCTACCTGTGCTGCTGCCTTCAGTGATCTATGGACAAGTACACCAAGGTCCCTCTGACTCTCTGTACTTCCTAGGGTCCTACCATCCAGTGTATATATCCTTGCCTTGTTAGTCCTCCCAAAATGCATCACCTCACACTTCTCAGGATTAAATTCCATTTGCTACTGCTGTGCCCATTTTACCAGTCCATCTTTATCGGACTGTAATCTAAGGCTCTCCCCCTCACTATTTATGACACCACCAATTTTCGTGTCATCTGCGAACTTACCGATCATATCTCCTATATTCACGTCTAAATCATTAATGTAAACTACAAACAACAAGGGTCCCAGCACCGATCCCTGTGGTACACCACTGGTCACAGGCTTCCACCCGCAGACAAAACCCTCAACCATCACCCTCTGCCTCCTGCCACTAAGACAATTTTGGATCCAATTTGCCAAATTGCCCTGCATCATCTTAACCAATCTCCCATGCAGGACTTTATCAAAAGCCTTACTGAAATCCATGTAGACTACATCAACGGCTTTACCCTCATCTACACATCTTGTCACCGCCCAGAAAAATTCAATCAACTTAGTTAGACACAATCTCCCCCTGACAAAGCCATGCTGACTATCTTTGATTAATCCCTGCCTCTCCAAGTGGGGATTAATCCTGTCCCTCAGAATTTTTTCCAATAGTTTCCCTATCAGAATTAGAATTAGAATTAGAATTAGAACATTACAGCGCAGTACAGGCCCTTCGGCCTTCGATGTTGCGCTGACCTGTGAAACCATCTGACCTACACTATTCCATTTTCATCCATATGTCTATCCAATGACCACTTAAATGCCCTTAAAGTTGGCGAGTCTACTATTGTTGCAGGCAGGGCGTTCCACGCCCCTACTACTCTCTGAGTAAAGACACTACCTCTGACATCTGTCCTATATCTATCACCCCTCAACTTAAAGCTATGTCCCCTTGTGTTTGCCATCACCATCCGAGGAAAAAGACTCTCACTATCCACCCTATCTAACCCTCTGATTATCTTATATGTCTCTATTAAGTCACCTCTCCTCCTCCTTCTCTCCAACGAAAACAACCTCAAGTCCCTCAGCCTTTCCTCGTAAGACCTTCCCTCCATACCAGGCAACATCCTAGTAAATCTCCTCTGCACCCTTTCCATAGCTTCCACATCCTTCCTATAATGCGGTGACCAGAACTGCACGCAATACTCCAGGTGCGGTCTCACCAGAGTTTTGTACAGCTGCAGCATGACCTCGTGGCTCCGAAACTCGATCCCCCTACTAATAAAAGCTAACACACCATATGCCTTCTTAACAGCCCTATTAACCTGGGTAGCAACTTTCAGGGATTTATGTACCTGGACACCAAGATCTCTCTGTTCATCTACACTACCAAGAATCTTCCCATTAGCCCAGTACTCTGCATTCCTGTTACTCCTTCCAAAGTGAATCACCTCGCACTTTTCCGCATTAAACTCCATTTGCCATCTCTCAGCCCAGCTCTGCAGCCTATCTATGTCCCTCTGTACCCTACAACATCCTTCGGCACTATCCACAACTCCACCGACCTTCGTGTCATCCGCAAATTTACTAACCCACCCTTCTACACCCTCTTCCAGGTCATTTATAAAAATGACAAACAGCAGTGGCCCCAAAACAGATCCTTGCGGTACACCACTAGTAACTAAACTCCAGGATGAACATTTGCCATCAACCATCTTTCAGCTAGCCAATTTCTGATCCAAAGCTCTAAATCACCTTCAACCCCATACTTCCGTATTTTCTGCAATAGCCTACCATGGGGAACCTTATCAAACGCCTTACTGAAATCCATATACACCACATCCACGGCTTTACCCTCATCCACCTGTTTGGTCACCTTCTCGAAAAACTCAATAAGGTTTGTGAGGCACGACCTACCCGTCACAAAACCGTGCTGACTATCGCTAATGAACTTATTCTTTTCAAGATGATTATAAATCCTATCTCTTATAACCTTTTCCAACATTTTACCCACAACCGAAGTAAGGCTCACAGGTCTATAATTACCAGGGCTGTCTCTACTCCCCTTCTTGAACAAGGGGACAACATTTGCTATCCTCCAGTCTTCCGGCACTATTCCTGTCGACAATGACGACATAAAGATCAAGGACAAAGGCTCTGCAATCTCCTCCCTGGCTTCCCAGAGAATCCTAGGATAAATCCCATCTGGCCCAGGGGACTTATCTATTTTCACACTTTCCAAAATTGATAACACCTCCTCCCTGTGAACCTCAATCCCATCTAGCCTAGTAGCCTGAATCTCAGTATTCTCCTCGACAACATTTTCTTTCTCTACTGTAAATACTGACACAAAATATTCATTTAACACTTCCCCTACCTCCTCTGATTCCATACACAACTTCCCACTACTATCCTTGATTGGCCCTAATCTAACTCTAGTCATTCTTTTATTCCTGATATACCTATAGAAAGCCTTAGGGTTTTCCCTGATCCTATCCGCCAATGACTTCTCGTGTCCTCTCCTTGCTCTTCTTAGCTCTCCCTTTAGATCCTTCCTGGCTAGCTTGTAACTCTCAAGCGCCCTAACTGAGCCTTCACGTCTCATCCTAACATAAGCCTTCTTCTTCCTCTTGACAAGCGCTTCAACTTCTTTAGTAAACCACGGCTCCCTCACTCGACAACTTCCTCCCTGCCTCACAGGTACATACTTATCAAGGACACGCAGTAGCTGCTCCTTGAATAAGCTCCACATTTCGATTGTTCCCATCCCCTGGAGTTTCCTTCCCCATCCTACGCATCCTAAATCTTGCCTAATCGCATCATAATTTCCTTTCCCCCAGCTATAATTCTTGCCCTGCGGTATATACCTGTCCCTGCCCATCGCTAAGGTAAACCTAACCGAATTGTGATCACTATCACCAAAGTGCTCACCTACATCTAAATCTAACACCTGGCCAGGTTCATTACCCAGTACCAAATCCAATGTGGCATCGCCCCTGGTTGGCCTGTCGACATACTGTGTCAGAAAACCCTCCTGCACACACTGGACAAAAACTGACCCATCTAAAGTACTCGATGTTAGATCATCACTGATGTTAGACTCACTGGCCTGTAATTACCTGGTTTATCCCTGCTACCCTTCTTGAATAATGGTACCACATTCACTGTCCTCCAATCCTCTGGTACCTCTCCCATGGCCAGAGAGGATTTGAAAATTTGTGTCAGAGCCCCTGCTATCACCTCCCTTGCCTCACATAACAGCCTGGGATACATCTCATCTGGGCGTAAGGATTTATCCACTTTTAAGCCCGCCAAAACAGCTAATACTTCCTCCCTTTCAATGCCCAAATGTTCAGGTATATCACAATCCCCCTCCCCGATCTCTACACCTACATCGTCCTTCTCCATAGTGAACACAGATGAAAGGTAATCATTTAAAACCTTACCTATGTCCTCAGGCTCCACAGACACATTGCCACTTTGGTCCCTAATGGGCCCGACTCTTTCCCTGGTTATCCTCTTGCCCTTAATATACTTATAAAATGGCTTAGGATTTTCCTTTATTTTGCCCGCCAGTGTTTTCTCATGCCCCCTCTTCACTCTCCTAATTACTTTTTTAAGTACCCCCTACACTTTCTATACTCCTCTAGGGCCTCCGCTGTTTTCAGCGCTCTGAATCTGCCATAAGCCTCCTTTTATTTCCTGGTCCAATCCTCTATATCCCTTGACATCCAGGATTCCCTGGACTTGTTGGTCCTACCCTTCACCTTAACGGGTACATGTTGGCTCTGAACTCTCACTATTTCCTCTTTGAATGACTCCCACTGATGTGATGTAGACTTTCCTACAAGTAGCTGCTCCCAGTCCACTTTGGCCAGATCCTGTTTTATCATATTGAAATCAGCCTTCCCCCAATTCAGTACCTTTATTTCCAGTCCAACTTTATCCTTTTCCATAACTACCTTAAATCTTACAGAGTTATGGTCACTATCCCCGAAATGCTCCCCCACTGTCAATTCTACCACTTGTCCGGCTTCATTCCCTAGGATTAGGTCCAGTACTGCCCCTTCTCTTGTAGGACTTTCTACGTGCTGGCTCAAAAAGCTCTCCTGTATACATTTTAAGAATTCCGCCCCGTTTACGCTTTTTGCACTAAGACTATCCCAGTTGATATTGGGGAAGTTGAAATTCCCTACTATTATTACCCTATTATTTTTACACCTCTCTGAGATTTGCCTACATATCTGCTCCTCCATCTCTCCCTGACTGTTTGGAGGCCTGTAGTACACTCACAGCAAAGTGATTGCCCCCTTTTGTTTTTAAGTTCTACCCATATGGCCTCATTTGAGGAACCTTCTAAGATATCATCCCTCTTTCCTGCAGTAATTGACTCCTTGATCAACAGTGCAATGCCACCTCCTCTTTTATCCCCTCCCCTGTCACGCCTGAAGATTCTATAACCTGGAATATTGAGCTGCCAGTCCTGCCCCTCCCTCAACCATGTCTCTGTGGTAGCAATAATATCATAATCCCATGTGCTAATCAACACCCTCAATTCATCTGCCTTATTAGCAAGACGCCTTGTGTTAAAATAGATGCAATCCAGCCTTGCATTTTTCACTTGTGCCTTAACAGGTCGATATTTGCTCCGTCTTCCAGACTGACTCACTTTCTCTTCTATATTTGACTGTGTATCGCCCCCTACTGTACCTCCTCTGTGTATCCCATCCCCCTGCCAAATTAGTTTAAACCTCCCCCAACAGCACTAGCAAACCTCCCAGCAAGGCTGTTGGTCCCATTCCGGTTCAGGTGCAACCCCTCTAACTTGTACAAGTCCCACCTTTGCCAGAAACAGAACCAGTGATCCAGGTACCCATAGCCCTCCCTCCTGCACCATCTCCTCAGCCACACATTCATCTGCTCTATCCTCCTATTCCTATACTCACTAGCATGTGGCACCAGGAGTAATCCAGAGATTACAACATTTGAGCTCCTGCTTTTTAATAACAAAGAACAAAGAACAAAGAAAATTACAGCACAGGAACAGGCCCTTCGGCCCTCCAAGCCTGCGCCGATCCAGATCCTCTATCTAAACATGTCGCCTATTTTCTAAGGGTCTGTATCTCTTTTCTTCCTGCCCATTCATGTATCTGTCCAGATACATCTTAAAAGACGCTATCGTGCCCGCATCTACCACCTCCGCTGGCAACGCGTTCCAGGCACGCACCACCCTCTGTGTAAAGAACTTTCCACGCATATCCCCCCTAAACTTTTCCCCTCTCACTTTGAACTCGTGACCCCTAGTAATTGAATCCCCCACTCTGGGAAAAAGCTTCTTGCTATCCAACCTGTCTATACCTCTCATGATTTTGTACACCTCAATCAGGTCCCCCCTCAACCTCCGTCTTTCTAATGAAAATAATCCTAATCTACTCAACCTCTCTTCATAGCTAGCACCCTCCATACCAGGCAACATCCTGGTGAACCTCCTCTGCACCCTCTCCAAAGCATCCACATCCTTTTGGTAATGTGGCGACCAGAACTGCACGCAGTATTCCAAATGTGGCCGAACCAAAGTCCTATACAACTGTAACATGACCTGCCAACCCTTGTACTCAATACCCCGTCCGATGAAGGAAAGCATGCCGTGTGCCTTCTTGACCACTCTATTGACCTGCGTTGCCACCTTCAGGAAACAATGGACCTGAACACCCAAATCTCTCTGCACATCAATTTTCCCCAGGACTTTTCCATTTACTGTATAGTTCACTCTTGAATTGGATCTTCCAAAATGCATCACCTCGCATTTACCCTGATTGAACTCCATCTGCCATTTCTCTGCCCAACTCTCCAGTCTATCTATATTCTGCTGTATTCTCTGACAGTCCCCTTCACTATCTGCTACTCCACCAATCTTAGTGTCGTCTGCAAACTTGCTAATCAGACCACCTATACTTTCCTCCAAATCATTTATGTATATCACAAACAACAGTGGTTCCAGCACGGATCCCTGTGGAACACCACTGGTCACACGTCTCCATTTTGAGAAACTCCCTTCCACTGCTACTCTCTGTCTCCTGTTGCCCAGCCAGTTCTTTATCCATCTAGCTAGTACACCTTGGACCCCATGCGCCTTCACTTTCTCCATCAGCCTACCATGGGGAGCCTTATCAAACGCCTGACTGAAGTCCATGTATATAACATCTACAGCCCTTCCCTCATCAATCAACTTTGTCACTTCCTCAAAGAATTCAATTAAGTTGGTAAGACATGACCTTCCCTGCACAAAACCATGTTGCCTATCACTGATAAGCCCATTTTCTTCCAAATGGGAATAGATCCTTTCCCTCAGTAACTTCTCCAGCAGCTTCCCTACCACTGACGTCAGGCTCACCGGTCTATAATTACCTGGATTATCCCTGCTACCCTTCTTAAACAAAGGGACAACATTAGCAATTCTCCAGTCCTCCGGGACCTCACCCATGTTTAAGGATGCTGCAAAGATATCTGTTAAGGCCCCAGCTATTTCCTCTCTCGCTTCCCTCAGTAACCTGGGATAGATTCCATCCGGACCTGGGGACTTGTCCACCTTAATGTCTTTTAGAATACCCAACACTTCCTCCCTCCTTATGCCGACTTGACCGAGAGTAATCAAACATCTGTTCCTAACCTCAACATCCGTCATGTCCCTCTCCTCGGTGAATACCGATGCAAAGTACTCATTTAGAATCTCACCCATTTTCTCTGACTCCACGCATAACTTTCCTCCTTTGTCCTTGAGTGGGCCAATCCTTTCTCTAGTTACCCTCTTGCTCCTTATATATGAATAAAAGACTTTGGGATTTTCCTTAACCCTGTTTGCTAAAGATATTTCATGACCCCTTTTAGCCCTCTTAATTCCTCGTTTCAGATTAGTCCTACATTCCCGATATTCTTCCAAAGCTTCGTCTTTCTTCAGCCGCCTAGACCTTATGTATGCTTCCTTTTTCCTCTTCGCTAGTCTCACAATTTCACCTGCCATCCATGGTTCCCTAATCTTGCCATTTCTATCCCTCATTTTCACAGGAACATGTCTCTCCTGCACGCTAATCAACCTCTCTTTAAAAGCCTCCCACATATCAAATGCGGATTTATCTTCAAACAGCTGCTCCCAATCTACATTCCCCAGCTCCTGCCGAATTTTGGTATAGTTGGCCTTCCCCCAATTTAGCACTCTTCCTTTAGGACCACTCTCGTCTTTGTCCATGAGTATTCTAAAACTTACGGAATTGTGATCACTATTCCCAAAGTAGTCCCCTACTGAAACATCAACCACCTGGCCGGGCTCATTCCCCAACACCAGGTCCAGTATGGCCCCTTCCCGAGTTGGACTATTTACATACTGCTCGAGAAAACCCTCCTGGATGCTCCTTACAAATTCTGCTCCATCTAGACCTCTAACACTAAGTGAATCCCAGTCAATGTTGGGAAAATTAAAATCTCCTATCACCACCACCCTGTTGCTCCTACATCTTTCCATAATCTGTTTACATATTTGTCCCTCTATCTCACGCTCGCTGTTGGGAGGCCTGTAGTACAGCCCCAACATTGTTACCGCACCCTTCCTATTTCTGAGTTCTGCCCATATTGCCTCACTGCTCGAGTCCTCCTTAGTGCCTTCCTTCAGCACAGCTGTGATATCCTCTTTGACCAGTAATGCAACTCCTCCACCCCTTTTACCTCCCTCTCTATCCTGCCTGAAGCATCGATATCCTGGGATATTTAGTTGCCAATCATGCCCTTCCCTCAACCAAGTCTCAGTAATAGCAATAACATCATACTCCCAGGTACTAATCCAAGCCCTAAGTTCATCTGCCTTACCTACTACACTTCTTGCATTAAAACAAATGCACCTCAGACCACCAGTCCCTTTGCGTTCATCATCTGCTCCCTGCCTACTCTTCCCCTTAGTCACACTGACTTCATTATCTAGTTCCTTACAGGCTTTAGTTACTACCTCCTCACTGTCCACTGACCTCCTCATTTGGTTCCCATCCCCCTGCCACATTAGTTTAAACCCTCCCCAACAGCGTTAGCAAAAGCACCCCCAAGGACATTGGTTCCAGTCCGGCCCAGGTGTAGACCGTCCAATTTGTAATAGTCCCACCTCCCCCAGAACCCGTCCTAATGTCCCAAAAATCTGAACCCCTCCTTCCTGTACCATCTCTCAAGCCACGCATTCATCCTGACTATTCTTTCATTTCTACTCTGACTATCACGTGGCACTGGTAGCAATCCTGAGATTACTACCTCTGAGGTCTTACTTTTTAACTTGGCTCCTAACTCCCTAAACTCTGCTTGTAGGACCTCATCCCGTTTTTTACCTATATCATTGGTGCCTATGTGCACAACGACAACTGGCTGTTCACCCTCCCCCTTCAGAATGTTCTGCAGCCGATCTGAGACATCCCTGACCCGTGCACCTGGGAGGCAACATACCATTCGGGAGTCTCGTTTTCGACCACAGAACCGCCTATCTACTCCCCTTACAATCGAATCTCCGATGACTATAGCCCTTCCACTCTTTTTCCCGCCCTTCCGAACAGCAGAGCCAGCCACGGTGCCATGAACCTGGCTACTGCTGCCTTCCCCTGGTGAGCCATCTCCCTCAACAGTATCCAAAATGGTATACTTGTTCTGGAGGGAGATGACCGCAGGGGACTCCTGCGCTGCCTTCCTGCTCTTTCTCTGCCTTTTGGTCACCCATTCCCTTTCTCCCTCAGCAGTCCTAATCTGCGGTGTGACCAATTTGCTAAACGTGCTATCCACGACCTCCTCAGCATCGCGCATGCTCCAAAGTGAGTCCATCCGCAGCTCCAGAGCCGCCATGCGGTCTAACAAGAGCTGCAGCTGGACACACTTCCAGCACGTGAAGGAGTCAGGGACATCAGCCGTGTCCCTGAGCTCCCACATTGAGCAACAGGAGCATAACACGGGTCTGAGATCTCCTGCCATTTTTAATCTTAAGCTTTTAACTTAGTTAAATGAAAAAGGAACGAAAAGTTTTTACCAATCACACGATAAAAAAAAAAGAGAAATAGAAAAAGCCTTACCTTATCTGCACACCACCGAGTCCTTTTTTTTTGGTTAGAGGAGGAGGGCGGGTGGGAGACACTCAAGGTGTATTGTCTCAGGTTCAGAAACGGCCCAAATATATAGGGTTTTACTTACCCAGCAGCCCCCTGGTCTCCGCCGAAAACAAAAGGAAATTAAGTTTACTTTGAAACTGACCTTCCCAGCTGCTGACTCGCTCGCACTCTCTGCTCCCGAATAAGCTGCTGCAATGAAAATAATCTGCTACCTAGCTCCCTAAATTCTTGTTGAAGGACCTCATCCCTCTTTCTACCTGTGTCGTTGGTACCAATGTGTACCATGACCTCTGACTGTTCACCCTCCCCCTTCAGAATGTCCTGCAGCCACTCTATGACATCCATGACCCTAGCACCAGGGAGGCAACATACCATCCTGGAGTCTCATTTGCGGCCACAGAAACGCCTATCTGTACCCCTTACGATAGAATCCCCTCTCACTATAGCTCTTCCACTCCTTTTCCTTCCCTCCTGTGCAGCTGAGCCACCCGTGGTGCCACAGACTTGGCTCTTGCTGCATTCCCCTGGGAAGCTATCTCCCCAACAGTATCCAAAGTGGAAAATCTGTTAGATAGGGAGATGGACCCAGGGGACTCCTGCACTACCTGCCTAGTTCTTCTACTCTGCCTGGTGGTCACCTATTCCCTTTCTGCCTGAGCAGTCTTTACCTGCGGTGTGACCACCTCCCTGTACGTGCTATCCATGATGATCTCAGCCTCGCAGATGCTTCACAGTGTCTCCAGCCTCCGCTCCAGATCTGAAACACGGATTTCGAGTAGCTGCAGCTGGAGACACTTCCTGCACATGTGTTCAATCTGGACACTGGAAGTGTCCCTGACTTCCCACATTGCACAGGAGAAGCATTCCACACTGCCTAGCTGCCCTGCCATGACTTACCCTTAATTTATCCCCTTAAATTGCCCAAAAATTAGATTATTTACACTCGGGAACTTGATTCCCGAAAAAAAAATACTACCTACTATATCAAAAGAACTGTAGACCTTTTTCTTGACTTTATTTACTAACCCAGCTAGTTAGAGTTATTCCTGAACAGCAGTTACTCACCAACCAATCACCTTGCAGCTTTCCTGTGATGTCACTGCTCACTTTGTTTTCAAACTCCGGCATGCCTGGACTGTTCTCCGCTCCACTCCCGGAAGGTAAGTGACCGGGCCTTGATCCTCGGGCTCAATTTATCGGCTCCACTCTCGGCGTTCTCCCCACAGGTCTGCTCCACTTCCGGAAGGTAAGAGTTGTCTCAATCGTCGGGTTCAAATTATCGGCTCCGCTCTCAGCGTTCTCCCCACAGGTCCACTCCGCTCTCCTCCGCTCCTGGAAGGTAAGTGACTGGGCCTCGATCCTTGGGCTCAATATATCAGCTCCACTCTCAGCATTCTCCCCACAGGTCTGCTCTTCTCCGTTCCGTTCGCTCCCGGAAGGTAAGTGACTGGGCCTCGATCCTTGGGCTCAATTTATCGGCTCCACTCTCGGCGTTCTCCCCACAACTCCGCTCCACTCCCAGAAGGTAAGTATTAACAATGTTATGCATGCTGTATTTTGTAGTATGGTTATGTTTTAAAAACTGTGATCTTTATTGCAGTGTAAATTATTCAGAGGAGACATGTGACCTTCCACCAACTCTTCCCAGAGACAAGCCAGGATGTTGGTTACCATGAGAACAAGGAACACTGATCAAAGACCCTTTTGAAAGCAGGGTGCAAGGTTGTAACATCTAAAGGACAATGGGTTTCGCTCTCCCAGACTCTCAGATTATAAACAGGGATCCAGGGGCTCTAAAAATGCAAATTCGAGTTGCAATTGTTAACACCTGGAAACAAAGGAGGACCCAGGTGGTTTTGCTATGGTCAGTCTTATGGACTCTGAGAATTGTAAAAGGCAAACGACTATTTCCTGTGAGTCTGGATAAATTCAACAGGTTTTCCTAGGTCTGGAGGGGGGCTGAAAGGAAGAAAGGAAGACCAGCAAGCAGAGCTGTGCAGACCAAAGAGAGAAAGAGAGAAAAACAGCTGCTCTCAGATCACCGATGCAGCAAACGACTGCTAAGAACAAAGAACAAAGAACAGTTCAGCACAGGAACAGGCCACTCGGCCCTCCAAGCCTGCATCGATCTTGATGCCTGCCTAAACTAAAACCTTCTGCACTTCCGGGGACCGTATCCCTCTATTCCCATCCTATTCATGCATTTGACAAGATGCCTCTTAAACGTCGCTATCGTACCTGCTTCCACAACCTTCCCCGGCAGCGAGTTCCAGGCACTCACCACCCTCTGTGTAAAGAACTTGCCTCTAAACTTTGCCCCTCTCACCTTAAACCTATGTCCCCTAGTAACTGACACTTCCAGCCTGGGAAAAAGCTTCTGACTATCCACTCTGTCCGTGCCGCTCATAACTTTGTAAACCTCTATCATGTCGCCCCTCCACCTCCGTCGTTCCAGTGAAAACAATCCGGGTTTATCCAACCTCTCCTCATAGCTAATGCCCTCCAGACCAGGCAACATCCTGGTAAACCTCTTCTGTACCCTCTCCAAAGCCTCCACGTCCTCCTGGTAGTGTGGCGACCAGAATTGTACGCAATATTCTAAGTGTGGCCTAACTAAGGTTCTGTACAGATGCAACATGACTTGCCAATTTTTATACTCTATGCCCCGACCGATGAAGGCAAGCATGCCGTATGCCTTCTTGACTACCTTATCCACCTGCGTTGCCACTTTCAGTGACCTGTGGACCTGTACGCCCAGATCTCTCTGCCTGTCAATACGCCTAAGGGTTCTGTCATTTACTGTATACTTCCCACCTGCATTAGACCTTCCAAAATGCATTACCTCACATTTGTCCGGATTAAACTCCATCTGCCATTTCTCCTCCCAAGTCTCCAACCGATCTATATCCTGCTGTATCCTCTGACAATCCTCATCACTATCCGCACCTCCACCAACCTTTGTGTCATCCGCAAACTTACTAATCAGACCAGCTACATTTTCCTCCAAATCATTTATATATACTACAAACAGCAAAGGTCCCAGCACTGATCCCTGCGGAACACCACTACACACATCCCTCCATTCAGAAAAGCACCCTTCCACTGCTACCCTCTGTTTTCTATGACCGAGCCAGTTCTGTATCCATCTTGCCAGCTTACCTCTGATCCTGTGTGACTTCACCTTTTGTACCAGTCTGCCATGAGGGACCTTGTCAGAGGCTTTACTGAAGTCCATATAGATAACATCCACTGCCCTTCCTTCATCAATCATCTTCGTCACTTCCTCAAAAAACTCAATCAAATTAGTGAGACACGACCTCCCCTTCACAAAACCATGCTGCCTCTCGCTAATAAGTTTGTTTGTTTCCAAATGGGAGTAAATCCTGTCCCGAAGAATCCTCTCTAATAATTTCCCTACCACTGACGTAAGGCTCACCAGCCTATAATTTCCTGGATTATCCTTGCTAAGATTTGAACTCGGTTCGAAAGTTGAGGTTTGTGCAGGAGAAAACACCAATGGAGCCTTATTAATGGAAGACCAATCAAATGTGCGCAGGAGAAGTAAGCAAAGAAAACATTGAGAAGGACTGGGAAATCCAACCCATTGTAACTGGGAGGAGTTTGGGACCATTAACTGCAAAGATACCTTTTCAATGTGAACACTGTGTAACATATAAATGTGGTGTGGGGTTTTCGAGTGTGGTAATATGTTATTGGGAAATACCTTTCTCTGTAATTTAGTGCATTAGCTACCTACAAAGTACTATTTATTTAATGTTGATTTTGAGTTTAGTTGTTATAGTAAAAGTCTTAAAACGTGAAATCTTGTGAAATTCTTTAGTCGCTGTGGAGAGTTCATATATCTTGTTTTAAAGGTAACGGGCTCTACTGCGGTCTTAACACCAGCAATAATGAGTGAAACACTCACCCAGCAGCAGGTTGGTCAGGAGGAATGGGCCCAGGTAGTTGGTGGCAATGGTCAGTTCCAAACCCTCAGAAGTGACAAACTGCTTTAAACCTGAGAAAGAAAATAATCGGCTGCAATTAATCCAGACCCAGATCTATTACCCATCACAAAGTCCCTTCAATTCAGTCCTGCTATAAACACACTGGGGCAAATTTTCATTGCTGTTTTCAGACTTAGAATAGACTGAGAATGTGTACAGTCATGATTTAAAATTGAATATAGGAGGTATGATCAGTAAGTTCGCGGATGACACGAAGATTGGTAGTGTCGTAAATAGTGAGGAGGAAAGTCTTAGATTACAGGATAATATAGATGGGCAGAGCAGTGGCAAATGGAGTTTAATCCTGAGAAGTGTGAGGTGATGCATTTTGGGAGGACTAACAAGGCAAGGGAATACACTAGGACCCTGGGAAGTACAGAAGATCAGAGGGACCTTGGTGTACTTATCCATAGATCACTGAATGCAGCAGCACAGGTAGATAAGGTGGTTAGGAAATCATATGGGATACTTGCCTTTATTAGCCGAGGCATAGAATATAAGAGCAGGGAGGTTATGATGGAACTGTATAAAACGCTAGTTAGGCCACAGCTGGAGTACTGTGTACAGTTCTGGTCACCACACTATAGGAAGGATGTGATTGCACTGGAGAGGGTGCAGAGGAGATTCACCAGGATGTTGCCTGGGCTGGAGCATTTCAGCTATGAAGAGAGACTGAAAAGGCTAGGGTTGTTTTCCTTACAGCAGAGAAGGCTGAGGGGGGACATGATTGAGGTATACAAAATCATGAGGGGCATTGATAGATTAGATAGGAAGGAACCTTTTCCCTTAGCGGAGGGGTCAACAACCAGGGGGCATAGATTTAAGGTAAGGGGCAGGAGGTTTGGAGGGGATTTGAGGGAAAATTATTTCACCCAGAGGGTGGTTGGAATCTGGAACACACTGCCTGAAGAGGTGGTACAGGCAGGAACCATCACAACATTTAAGAAGTATTTAGATGAGCCCTTGAAATGCCATAGCATACAAGGTTACGGGCCAAGTGCTGGAAAATGTGATTAGAATACTTAGGGGCTTGATGGCCAGCACAGACACGATGGGCCAAAGGGCCTGTTTCTGTGCTGTATAACTCTATGGCTCTATGAGAACGGGGGGGGAGGGAACAAGAATCCAAGATCAGACTGGGAACAGGGAGGGAAGGAATGAGAATCCAGGATCAAATCTGGAATAGGGCAGGCAGGATCGAGAATCCAGGATCAGACTGGGAACAGGAAGGGAAGGAATACGAATCTAGGATCAAACCTGGAATAGGGAAGGCAGGATCGAGAATCCAGGATCAGACTGGGAACAGGAAGGGAAGGAATAAGAATCTAGGATCAGACCGGGAACAGGGAAGGAAGGAATGAGAATCCAGGATCAAATCTGGAATAGGGAAGGCAGGATCGAGAATCCAGGATAAGACTGGGAACAAGAAGGAAAGGAATAAGAATCTAGCATCAAACTGGGAACCAGATGGGATGGACCGAGAGTCCAGGATCAGAGCAGGAACAGGGTGGGAGTGAGACCGAGAGTCCAGGATCAGACAGGGAACAGGGTGGGAGTGGGACCGAGAGCCCAGGATCAGAGCAGGAACAGGGTGGGAGTGGGACCGAGAGTCCAGGATCAGACAGGGAACAGGGTGGGAGTGGGACCAAGAGCCCAGGATCAGACAGGGAACAGGGTGGGAGTGGGACCGAGAGTCCAGGATGAGGCTGTGAACAGGGTGGGAGTGGGACCGAGAGTCCAGGATGAGGCTGTGAACAGGGTGGGAGTGGGACCGAGAGCCCAGGATCAGAGCAGGAACAGGGTGGGAGTGGGACCGAGAGTCCAGGATCAGACAGGGAACAGGGTGGGAGTGGGACCGAGAGCCCAGGATCAGAAAGGGAACAGGGTGGGAGTGGGACCGAGAGCCCAGGATCAGAGCAGGAACAGGGTGGGAGTGGGACCGAGAGCCCAGGATGAGGCTGTGAACAGGGTGGGAGTGGGACCGAGAGCCCAGGATCAGACAGGGAACAGGGTGGGAGTGGGACTGAGAGCCCAGGATCAGACAGGGAACAGAGTGGGAGTGGGACCGAGAGTCGAGGATGAGGCTGTGAACAGGGTGGGAGTGGGACCGAGAGCCCAGGATCAGACAGGGAACAGGGTGGGAGTGGGACCGAGAGCCCAGGATGAGGCTGTGAACAGGGTGGGAGTGGGACCGAGAGCCCAGGATCAGACAGGGAACAAGGTGGGAGTGGGACCGAGAGCCCAGGATGAGGCTGTGAACAGGGTGGGAGTGGGACCGAGAGTCCAGGATGAGGCTGTGAACAGGGTGGGAGTGGGATCGAGTCCAGGATCAGACAGGGAACAGGGTGGGAGTGGGACCGAGAGTCCAGAATCAGAGCAGGAACAGGGTGGGAGTGGGACCGAGAGCCCAGGATCAGACAGGGAACAGGGTGGGAGTGAGACCGAGAGCCCAGGATGAGGCTGTGAATAGGGTGGGAGTGGGACCGAGAGCCCAGGATCAGACAGGGAACAGGGTGGGAGTGGGACCGAAAGCCCAGGATGAGGCTGTGAACAGGGTGGGAGTGGGACCGAGAGTCCAGGATCAGACAGGGAACAGGATGGGAGTGGGACCGAGAGTCCAGGATCAGACAGGGAACAGGGTGGGAGTGGGACCGAGAGTCCAGGATCAGACAGGGAACAGGGTGGGAGTGGGACCGAGAGTCCAGGATCAGACAGGGAACAGGGTGGGAGTGGGACCGAGAGTCCAGGATCAGACAGGGAACAGGGTGGGAGTGGGACCGAGAGTCCAGGATCAGACAGGGAACAGGGTGGGAGTGGGACCGAGAGTCCAGGATCAGACAGGGAACAGGGTGGGAGTGGGACCGAGAGTCCAGGATCAGACAGGGAACAGGGTGGGAGTGGGACCGAGAGCCCAGGATCAGACAGGGAACAGGGTGGGAGTGGGACCCGAGAGTCCAGGATCAGACAGGGAACGGGTGGGAGTGGGACCGAGAGTCCAGGATCAGACAGGGAACAGGGTGGGAGTGGGACCGAGAGTCCAGGATCAGACAGGGAACAGGGTGGGAGTGGGACCGAGAGTCCAGGATCAGACAGGGAACAGGGTGGGAGTGGGACCGAGAGTCCAGGATCAGACAGGGAACAGGGTGGGAGTGGGACCGAGAGTCCAGGATCAGACAGGGAACAGGGTGGGAGTGGGACCGAGAGTCCAGGATCAGACAGGGAACAGGGTGGGAGACTTCTTACAATCTGTAAGATTTATCCTTTTTTTGTGGATTAATAGTGTCTGGGCAACTTTTGTCAGATGCCTGTATCAGAGCTACTGGAACAGCTTGGCTGGTGCAGTGGCTAGTTCCAGTTCACAGGTTTTCAACACCATAGCTGAGATGTTATTGTTGTCTGATCGCTTTAAGTGTGATGTCCTTTAAGAACTCAGTATGCTAATGAGCTAAGTGGCAGGACATAGTGATGTGACTAGAAGCCATAGTCACTCTGCAACTGTAACACCCTAGACATAGGTTCTGTATATAGTTTGCTCTGTACTAATTTACTAGTTCAGCTGTTAATAAATCTTATAGGAATCCACGTACCTCATTGCGTTGCTTAAGATAATACAAAGAAACTCTTGACAGTTATCAGGGCCCACAGCCTTTATCAGCTCCACTCAGCACCTAAACATCATGTGCAGTGCATCAAATTGGATGGACACGAACATTTAGGGTGGAAGGGACCTTGTGGAGAGACTCGGTAGGCTCATCCACTCATGCCGGGTTTGCCATGGTTGAGTTACTGATAGAATCTCGGAATTGATAGGCCATTCAGCCCATCGTGCCTGTGTCAGCTCTTCAATCAGCTATCCAATTAGCCCCACTCCCCCTGTTCTTAGTCAAATTCTCCATTTCAAGTATTTCTCCAATTCCCTTTTTAAGGTTAATATTGAATCTACTTCCACTGCTCTATCAGGCAGTGAATTCCAGAGAGATTATTGTCGAGATTCTTAGTAGAATGTTTTCCAAACCTGTTCATCTGTCCTGTTATTGAGGATAGACGATTGGTTAAATATGCTTCAATGTTGATTTGATGTTCCCATAATATTAGATTTTAAATCATTTTTCTCATTAATGTATAATCTCCCTGCACCTTCGGAGACCAAAAGGATTACAATGGTTATGATGCTGGGTGCATTAATCTATTTGCATTGAAAATGTTCTGTTATTTGCTTCTATTTTGAGAAAGTATTTGTTAGAGGTAAACCTATTCACTTTGTTATTCCCTCTCCCTCAGTCAGCTAAAGACCCCTGACATCGATGTAAGTATGTTACACTCACATTCTCCTGCTGTAAAAAGCAAGCCCATTGTTTTATTTCAATGAAATATATTTGTATAAAATCACCGTGCTCTGATATCTTTGGGTTCCAAATGTTGAATCACAGGACACTTCAAAACTGGTAAATTGGCCAAAAACCAGTCAACAATCAATCATTCATGAGAAGCAGAGTCCCAAACTCTTCCCGACTGTCAGCCCTTTGCTTTGTCCCAGCATTCACATTATTCCTCCACATTACAGACATCACATTACCTGAAGTGGCTGCGTTATTTACAAGGATATCCAGATGTTCCTCTTCCTTCTTTATCTGCTCAGTGAACTTCCGCACGGACTCCATCGAGCTGGTGTCCACAATGCGGAGGTGAACATTACTGTTCCCCGTCCGGGTCTGGATATCTCGCTGCGCTCTCAGTCCCCGCTGGGAACTCCGGCAGGCCAGGATCACACGGGCATTTCTCCGGGCAAAGTCCAGGGCCATGTATTTCCCGATCCCTGTTCACAGGGAGAAAAGCCTTTAGGCAATGAGGGTCCAAAACACAAAGATTCTCCTTTAGAAAATGGAGACAGACTTGAAGTAGAAATAATTGCCGCGTTGCGGGGTCAGAGCGGGAATAACTGCCCTTCGAAACAGCTGGCGCAAACATGATGGGCCAAATGGCCTCTTTATACAATCTACTATTTTAATTCTCTGAGGGGAGACTGTGAACAAAATCCCCTCCTCTCCTCCCTCACACACTCGCTCTACTACATCCCATCCTCTCCTCCCTCTCTCCATCTCTCTTTACATCATCCCATCCTCTCCTCCCTCTCTCACTATCACTTTACAACATCCCATCCTCTCCTCCCTCTCTCTCTCTCTTTACAACATCCCATCCTCTCCTCCCTCTCTCTCTCTCTTTACAACATCCCATCCTCTCCTCCCTCTCTCACTATCACTTTACAACATCCCATCCTCTCCTCCCTCTCTCTCTCTCTTTACAACATCCCATCCTCTCCTCCCTCTCGCTCTCTCTCTTTACAACATCCCGTCCTCTCCTCCCTCTCTCTCTATCACTTTACAACATCCCATCCTCTCCTCCCTCTCTCACTATCACTTTACAACATCCCATCCTCTCCTCCCTCTCTCACTATCACTTTACAACATCCCATCCTCTCCTCCCTCTCTCACTATCACTTTACAACATCCCATCCTCTCCTCCCTCTCTCTCTCTCTCTTTACAAGAGAGATGGGGATTTAAGACAGAAATTTAGGGAGCGAGGGTGGAAGCTTAGAGCGAGAACAAACAGAGTTGTTATCTCTGGGTTGTTGCCCGTGCCACGTGATAGCGAAGCGAGGAATAGGGAGAGAGAGGAGTTGAACACGTGGCTGCAGGGATGGTGTAGGAGGGAGGGTTTTGGTTTCCTGGATAATTGGGGCTCTTTCTGGGGTAGGTGGGACCTCTACAAACAGGATGGTCTTCACCTGAACCAGAGGGGTACCAATATCCTGGGGGGGAGGTTTGCTAGTGCTCTTCGGGGGGGTTTAAACTCATTCAGCAGGGGAATGGGAACCTAAATTGTAGTTCCAGTGGACAGGATGTTGAGAGTAGTGAGGTCAGGGATATGGTTACAAGGACGCAAGAGGGCACTGGCAAGCAAGAACCTGGTTTAAAGTGTGTCTATTTCAACGCCAGGAGCATCCGGAATAAGGTGGGTGAGCTTGCAGCATGGGTTGGTACCTGGGATCTCGATGTAGTGTCCATTTCAGAGACATGGGTAGAGCAGGGGCAGGAATGGATGTTGCAGGTTCCGGGATTTAGATGTTTCAGTAAGAACAGAGAAGATGGTAAAAGAGGGGGGGGGTGTGGCATTGTTAATCAAGGAGAGTATTACAGCGACAGAAAGGACGTTTGAGGACTCGTCTACTGAGGTAGTCTGGGCCGAGGTTAGAAACAGGAGAGGAGAGGTCACCCTGTTGGGAGTCTTCTATAGACCTCCAAATAGTTCCAGAGATGTAGAGGAAAGGATAGCGAAGATGATTCTCGACAGGGGCAAGAGTAACAGGGTAGTTGTTATGGGGGACTTTAACTTTCCAAATATCGACTGGAAATACTATAGTTCGAGTACTTTAGATGGGTCAGTTTTTGTCCAGTGTGTGCAGGAGGGTTTTCTGACACAGTATGTAGACAGGCCAACCAGGGGCGATGCCACATTGGATTTGGTACTGGGAAATGAACCCGGCCAGGTGTTAGATTTAGATGTAGGTGAGCACTTTGGTGACAGTGATCACAATTCGGTTAGGTTTACCTTAGCGATGGGCAGGGACAGGTATATACCGCAGGGCAAGAATTATAACTGGGGGAAAGGAAATTATGATGCGATTAGGCAAGATTTAGGATGCGTAGGATGGGGAAGGAAACTGCAGGGGATGGGAACAATCGAAATGTGGAGCTTATTCAAGGAGCAGCTACTGCGTGTCCTTGATAAGTATGTACCTGTCAGGCAGGGAGGAAGTTGTCGAGCGAGGGAGCCGTGGTTTATTAAAGAAGTTGAAGCGCTTGTCAAGAGGAAGAAGAAGGCTTATGTTAGGATGAGACGTGAAGGCTCAGTTAGGGCGCTTGAGAGCTACAAGCTAGCCAGGAAGGATCTAAAGGGAGAGCTAAGAAGAGCAAGGAGAGGACACGAGAAGTCATTGGTGGATCGGATCAAGGAAAACCCTAAGGCTTTCTATAGGTATATCAGGAATAAAAGAATGACTAGAGTTAGATTAGGGCCAATCAAGGATAGTAGTGGGAAGTTGTGTGTGGAATCAGAGGAGATAGGGGAAGTGTTAAATGAATATTTTGCGTCAGTATTTACAGTAGAGAAAGAAAATGTTGTCGAGGAGAATACTGAGATTCAGGCTACGAGGCTAGATGGGATTGAGGTTCACAAGGAGGAGGTGTTAGCAATTTTGGAAAGTGTGAAAATAGATAAGTCCCCTGGGCCAGATGGGATTTATCCTAGGATTCTCTGGGAAGCCAGGGAGGAGATTGCAGAGCCTTTGTCCTTGATCTTTATGTCGTCATTGTCAACAGGAATAGTGCCGGAAGACTGGAGGATAGCAAATGTTGTCCCCTTGTTCAAGAAGGGGAGTAGAGACAGCCCTGGTAATTTATAGACCTGTGAGCCTTACTTCGGTTGTGGGTAAAATGTTGGAAAAGGTTATGAGAGACAGGATTTATAATCATCTTGAAAAGAATAAGTACATTAGAGATAGTCAGCACGGTTTTGTGACGGGTAGGTCGTGCCTCACAAACCTTATTGAGTTTTTCGAGAAGGTGACCAAACAGGTGGATGAGGGTAAAGCAGTGGATGTGGTGTATATGGATTTCAGTAAGGCGTTTGATAAGGTTCCCCACGGTAGGCTATTGCAGAAAATACGCAAGTATGGGGTTGAAGGTGATTTAGAGCTTTGGATCAGAAATTGGCTAGCTGAAAGAAGACAGAGGGTGGTGGTTGATGGCAAATGTTCATCCTGGAGTTTAGTTACTAGTGGTGTACCGCAAGGATCTGTTTTGGGGCCACTGCTGTTTGTCATTTTTATAAATGACCTGGAAGAGGGTGTAGAAGGGTGGGTTAGTAAATTTGCAGATGACACTAAGGTCGGTGGAGTTGTGGATAGTGCCGAAGGATGTTGTCGGGTACAGAGAGACATAGATAGGCTGCAGAGCTGGGCTGAGAGATGGCAAATGGAGTTTAATGCGGAAAAGTGTGAGGTGATTCACTTTGGAAGGAGTAACAGGAATGCAGAGTACTGGGCTAATGGGAGGATTCTTGGTACTGTAGATGAACAGAGAGATCTTGGTGTCCAGGTACATAAATCCCTGAAGGTTGCTAACCAGGTTAATAGGGCTGTTAAGAAGGCATATGGTGTGTTAGCTTTTATTAGTAGGGGGGTCGAGTTTCGGAGCCACGAGGTCATGCTGCAGCTGTACAAAACTCTGGTGAGACCGCACCTGGAGTATTGCGTGCAGTTCTGGTCACCGCATTATAGGAAGGATGTGGAAGCTATGGAAAGGGTGCAGAGGAGATTTACTAGGATGTTGCCTGGTATGGAGGGAAGGTCTTACGAGGAAAGGCTGAGGGACTTGAGGTTGTTTTCGTTGGAGAGAAGGAGGAGGAGAGGTGACTTAATAGAGACATATAAGATAATCAGAGGGTTAGATAGGGTGGATAGTGAGAGTCTTTTTCCTCGGATGGTGATGGCAAACACGAGGGGACATAGCTTCAAGTTGAGGGGTGATAGATATCGGACAGATGTTAGAGGTAGTTTCTTTACTCAGAGAGTAGTAAGGGCGTGGAACGCCCTGCCTGCAGCAGTAGTAGATTCGCCAACTTTAAGGGCATTTAAGTGGACATTGGATAGACACATGGATGAAAATGGAATAGTGTAGGTCAGATGGTTTCACAGGTCGGCGCAACATCGAGGGCCGAAGGGCCTGTACTGCGCTGTAATGTTCTAAATTCGCTCCCCCCTCACTCTCCCTCTCTCCGTACAACATCCCATCCTCTCCTCCCTCTCTCTCTCTCTTTTTACATCATCCCATCCTCCCCTCCCTCTCTCACTCTCTACTACATCCTGTCCTCTCCTGCCTCTCCCTCTCTGTCTTTACAACATCCCATCCTCTCCTCCCTCTCTCTCTCTCTCTTTACAACATCCCATCCTCTCCTCCCTCTCTCTCTCTCTCTCTTTACAACATTCCATCCTCTCCTCCCTCTCTCTCTCTTTACAACATCCCATCCATCTTTCCTCTCTCTCTCTCTCTTTACAACATCCCATTCTCTCCTCATTCTCTCTCTCTCTCACTTTACAACATCCCATCCTCTCCTCCCTCTCTCTCTCTCTTTACAACATCCCATCCTCTCCTCCCTCTCTCTCTATCTTTACAACATCCCATCCTCTCCTCCCTCTCTCCATCTCTTTCCAACATCCCATCCTCTCCTCCCTCTCTCTCTCTCTCTTTACAACATCCCATCCTCCCCTCCCTCTCTCTATCACTCTTTACATCATCCCATCCTCTCCTCCCTCTCTCTCTCTCTCTTTACAACATCCCATCCTCTCCTCCCTCTCTCTCTCTCTTTACAACATCCCATCCTCTCCTCCCTCTCTCACTATCTCTTTACAACATCCCATCCTCTCCTCCCTCTCTCTCTCTCTCTCTTTACAACATCCCATCCTCTCCCCCCTCACTCTCCCTCTCTCCTTACAACATCCCATCCTCTCCTCCCTCTCTCTCTCTCTTTTTGCATCATCCCATCCTCCCCTCCCTCTCTCACTCTCTGCTACATCCTGTCCTCTCCTGCCTCTCCCTCTCTGTCTTTACAACATCCCATCCTCTCCTCCCTCTCACTCTCTTTACAAAATCCCATCCTCTCCTCCCTCTCTCTCTCTCTCTTTACAACATCCCATCCTCTCCTCCCTCTCTCTCTCTTTACAACATCCCGTCCTCTCCTCCCTCTCTCTCTCTTTACAACATCCCATCCTCTGCTCCCTCTCTCTCTCTCTCTTTACAACTTCCCATCCTCTCCTCCCTCTCTCACTATCTCTTTCCAACATCCCATCCTCTTCTCCCTCTCTCTCTCTCTCTTTACAACTTCCCATCCTCTCCTCCCTCTCTCACTATCTCTTTACAACATCCCATCCTCTCCTCCCTCTCTCTCTCTCTTTACAACATCCCATCCTCTCCTCCCTCTCTCTCTCTTTACAACATCCCATCCTCTGCTCCCTCTCTCTCTCTCTCTTTACAACATCCCATTCTCTCCTCCCTCTCTCTCTCTCTTTACAACATCTCGTCCTCTCTTCCCTCTCTCTCTCTCTCTTTACAACATCCCATCCTCTCCTCTCCTCTCTCTCTCTCTCTTTACAACATGCCATCCTCTCCTCCCTCTCTCTCTCTCTCTTTACAACATACCATCCTCTCCTCCCTCTTTCTCTCCCTCTTTACAACATCCCAACCTCTCCTCCCTCTCTCTCTCTCTTTACAACATCTCGTCCTCTCCTCCCTCTCTCTCTCTCTCTTTACAACATCCTGTCCTCTCCTCCCTCTCTCTCTCTCTCTCTTTACAACATCCCGTCCTCTCCTCCCTCTCTCTCTCTCTTTACAACATCCCATCCTATCCTCCCTCTCTCTCTCTTTACAACATCCCGTCCTCTCCTCCATCTCTCTCTCTTTACAACATCCCATCCTCTCCTCCCTCTCTCTCTCTCTTTACAACATCCCATCCTCTCCTCCCTCTCTCTCTCTTTACAACATCTCATCCTCTCCTCCCTCTCTCTCTCTCTTTACAATATCCCAACCTCTCCTCCCTCTCTCACTATCTCTTTACAACATCCCATCCTCTCCTCCCTCTCGTTCTCTCTTTACAACATCCCGTCCTCTCCTCCCTCTCTCTCTCTCTTCACAACATCCCGTCCTCTCCTCCCTCTTTCACTGTCGCTTTACAACATCCTGTCCTCTCCTACCTCTCTCACTCTCTCTTTACAACATCCCATCCTCCCCTCCCTCTCTCACTCTCTTTACTACATCCTGTCCTCTCCTCCCTCTCTCTCTCTCTTTACAACATCCCATCCTCTCCTCCCTCTCCCTCTCTCTCTTTGCAACATCCATCCTCTCCTCCCTCTCTCTCTCTTTACAACATCCCGTCCTCTCCTCCCTCTCTCTCTCTCTACAACATTCCATCCTCTCCTCCCTCTCCCTCTCTCTTTACAACATTCCATCCTCTCCTCCCTCTCTCTCACTCTTTACAACATCCCATCCTCTCCTCCCTCTCTCTCTCTCTCTTTACAACATTCCATCCTCTCCTCCCTCTCTCTCTCTCTCTTTGCATCATCCCATCCTCTCCTCCCTCTCACTCTCTATACAACATCCCGTCCTCTCCTCCCTCTCTCACTCTCTCTTTACAACATCCCGTCCTCTCCTCCCTCTCTCTCTCTCTTTACAACATCCCATCCTCTCCTCCCTCTCTCTCTCTCTCTCTTTACAACATCCCGTCCTCTCCTCCCTCTCTCACTGTCTCTTTACAACATCCTGTCCTCTCCTACCTCTCTCACTCTCTCTTTCCAACATCCTGTCCTCTCCACCCTCTCCCTCTCTGTCTTTACAACATCCCATCCTCTCCTCCCTCTCTCTCTTTACAACATTCCATCCTCTCCTCCCTCTCTCTCTCTCTTTACAACATCCCATCCTCTCCTCCCTCTCTCTCTTTACAACATTCCATCCTCCCCTCCCTCTCTCACTCTCTTTACTACATCCTGTCCTCTCCACCCTCTCCCTCTCTGTCTTTACAATATCCCAACCTCTCCTCCCTCTCTCACTATCTCTTTACAACATCCCATCCTCTCCTCCCTCTCGTTCTCTCTTTACAACATCCCGTCCTCTCCTCCCTCTCTCTCTCTCTTCACAACATCCCGTCCTCTCCTCCCTCTTTCACTGTCTCTTTACAACATCCTGTCCTCTCCTACCTCTCTCACTCTCTCTTTACAACATCCCATCCTCCCCTCCCTCTCTCACTCTCTTTACTACATCCTGTCCTCTCCTCCCTCTCTCTCTCTCTTTACAACATCCCATCCTCTCCTCCCTCTCTCTCTCTCTCTTTGCAACATCCATCCTCTCCTCCCTCTCTCTCTCTTTACAACATCCCGTCCTCTCCTCCCTCTCTCTCTCTCTACAACATTCCATCCTCTCCTCCCTCTCCCTCTCTCTTTACAACATTCCATCCTCTCCTCCCTCTCTCTCACTCTTTACAACATCCCATCCTCTCCTCCCTCTCTCTCTCTCTCTTTACAACATTCCATCCTCTCCTCCCTCTCTCTCTCTCTCTTTGCATCATCCCATCCTCTCCTCCCTCTCACTCTCTATACAACATCCCGTCCTCTCCTCCCTCTCTCACTCTCTCTTTACAGCATCCCATCCTCTCCTCCCTCTCTCTCTCTCTCTTTACAACATCCCGTCCTCTCCTCCCTCTCTCTCTCTCTTTACAACATCCCATCCTCTCCTCCCTCTCTCTCTCTCTCTCTTTACAACATCCCGTCCTCTCCTCCCTCTCTCAATGTCTCTTTACAACATCCTGTCCTCTCCTACCTCTCTCACTCTCTCTTTCCAACATCCTGTCCTCTCCACCCTCTCCCTCTCTGTCTTTACAACATCCCATCCTCTCCTCCCTCTCTCTCTTTACAACATTCCATCCTCTCCTCCCTCTCTCTCTCTCTTTACAACATCCCATCCTCTCCTCCCTCTCTCTCTTTACAACATTCCATCCTCCCCTCCCTCTCTCACTCTCTTTACTACATCCTGTCCTCTCCACCCTCTCCCTCTCTGTCTTTACAACATCCCATCCTCTCCTCCCTCTCTCTCTTTACAACATTCCATCCTCTCCTCCCTCTCTCTCTCTCTTTGCAACATCCCATCCTCTCCTCTCTCTCTCTCTCTCTCTTTACAACATCCCATCCTCTCCTCCCTCTCTCTCTTTACAACATTCCATCCTCCCCTCCCTCTCTCACTCTCTTTACTACATCCTGTCCTCTCCACCCTCTCCCTCTCTGTCTTTACAACATCCCATCCTCTCCTCTCTCACTCTCTTTACTACATCCTGTCCTCTCATCCCTCTCCCTCTCTGTCTTTTCAACATCCCATCCTCTCCTCCCTCTCTCTCTCTCTCTTTACAACATCCCATCCTCTCCTCTCCTCTCTCGCTCTCTTTACAACATCCCGTCCTCTCCTCCCTCACTCTCTCTTTACAACATCTCATCCTCTCCTCCCTCTCTCTCTCTCTTTACAACATCCAATTCTCTCCTCTCTCTCTCTCTCTCTTTACAACATCACATCCTCTCCTCCCTCTCTCTCTCTCTTTACAACATACCCTCCTCTCCTCTCTCTCTGTCTCTTTACAACATCCCATCCTCTCCTCCCTCTCTCTCTCTCTCTCTTTACAACATTCCATCCTCTCCTCCCTCTCTCTCCCTCTTTACAACATCCCATCCTCTCCTCCCTCTCTCTCTCTCTCTTTACAACATTCCATCCTCTCATCCCTCTCTCTCTCTCCTTACAACATTCCATCCTCTCCTCCCTCTCTCTCTCTCCCTTTCCAGCATCCCATCCTCTCCTCCCTCTCTCTTTCTCTCTTTACAACATCCCATCCTTCCCTCCCTCTCTCACTCTCTTTACAGCATCCCATCCTCTCCTCCCTCTCTCTCTCTCTCTTTGCAACATTCCATCCTCTCCTCCCTCTCTCTCTCGCTTTACAACATCCCGTCCTCTCCTCCCTCTCTCTCTCTCTTTACAACATTCCATCCTCTCCTCCCTCTCACTCTCTATACAACATCCCGTCCTCTCCTCCCTCTCTCACTCTCTCTTTACAGCATCCCATCCTCTCCTCCCTCTCTCTCTCTCTCTTTACAACATCCCGTCCTCTCCTCCCTCTCTCTCTCTCTTTACAACATCCCATCCTCTCCTCCCTCTCTCTCTCTCTCTCTTTACAACATCCCGTCCTCTCCTCCCTCTCTCACTGTCTCTTTACAACATCCTGTCCTCTCCTACCTCTCTCACTCTCTCTTTCCAACATCCTGTCCTCTCCACCCTCTCCCTCTCTGTCTTTACAACATCCCATCCTCTCCTCCCTCTCTCTCTTTACAACATTCCATCCTCTCCTCCCTCTCTCTCTCTCTTTACAACATCCCATCCTCTCCTCCCTCTCTCTCTTTACAACATTCCATCCTCCCCTCCCTCTCTCACTCTCTTTACTACATCCTGTCCTCTCCACCCTCTCCCTCTCTGTCTTTACAACATCCCATCCTCTCCTCCCTCTCTCTCTTTACAACATTCCATCCTCTCCTCCCTCTCTCTCTCTCTTTGCAACATCCCATCCTCTCCTCTCTCTCTCTCTCTCTCTTTACAACATCCCATCCTCTCCTCCCTCTCTCTCTTTACAACATTCCATCCTCCCCTCCCTCTCTCACTCTCTTTACTACATCCTGTCCTCTCCACCCTCTCCCTCTCTGTCTTTACAACATCCCATCCTCTCCTCTCTCACTCTCTCTCTTTACAACATCCCATCCTCTCCTCCTTCTCTCACTATCTCTTTACAACATCCCATCCTCTCCTCCCTCTCTCTCTCTCTCTCTTTACAACATCCCATCCTCTCCCCCCTCACTCTCCCTCTCTCCTTACAACATCCCATCCTCTCCTCCCTCTCTCTCTCTCTTTTTGCATCATCCCATCCTCCCCTCCCTCTCTCACTCTCTGCTACATCCTGTCCTCTCCTGCCTCTCCCTCTCTGTCTTTACAACATCCCATCCTCTCCTCCCTCTCACTCTCTTTACAAAATCCCATCCTCTCCTCCCTCTCTCTCTCTCTCTTTACAACATCCCATCCTCTCCTCCCTCTCTCTCTCTTTACAACATCCCGTCCTCTCCTCCCTCTCTCTCTCTTTACAACATCCCATCCTCTGCTCCCTCTCTCTCTCTCTCTTTACAACTTCCCATCCTCTCCTCCCTCTCTCACTATCTCTTTCCAACATCCCATCCTCTTCTCCCTCTCTCTCTCTCTCTTTACAACTTCCCATCCTCTCCTCCCTCTCTCACTATCTCTTTACAACATCCCATCCTCTCCTCCCTCTCTCTCTCTCTTTACAACATCCCATCCTCTCCTCCCTCTCTCTCTCTTTACAACATCCCATCCTCTGCTCCCTCTCTCTCTCTCTCTTTACAACATCCCATTCTCTCCTCCCTCTCTCTCTCTCTTTACAACATCTCGTCCTCTCTTCCCTCTCTCTCTCTCTCTTTACAACATCCCATCCTCTCCTCTCCTCTCTCTCTCTCTCTTTACAACATGCCATCCTCTCCTCCCTCTCTCTCTCTCTCTTTACAACATACCATCCTCTCCTCCCTCTTTCTCACCCTCTTTACAACATCCCAACCTCTCCTCCCTCTCTCTCTCTCTTTACAACATCTCGTCCTCTCCTCCCTCTCTCTCTCTCTCTTTACAACATCCTGTCCTCTCCTCCCTCTCTCTCTCTCTCTCTTTACAACATCCCGTCCTCTCCTCCCTCTCTCTCTCTCTTTACAACATCCCATCCTATCCTCCCTCTCTCTCTCTTTACAACATCCCGTCCTCTCCTCCATCTCTCTCTCTTTACAACATCCCATCCTCTCCTCCCTCTCTCTCTCTCTTTACAACATCCCATCCTCTCCTCCCTCTCTCTCTCTTTACAACATCTCATCCTCTCCTCCCTCTCTCTCTCTCTTTACAATATCCCAACCTCTCCTCCCTCTCTCACTATCTCTTTACAACATCCCATCCTCTCCTCCCTCTCGTTCTCTCTTTACAACATCCCGTCCTCTCCTCCCTCTCTCTCTCTCTTCACAACATCCCGTCCTCTCCTCCCTCTTTCACTGTCGCTTTACAACATCCTGTCCTCTCCTACCTCTCTCACTCTCTCTTTACAACATCCCATCCTCCCCTCCCTCTCTCACTCTCTTTACTACATCCTGTCCTCTCCTCCCTCTCTCTCTCTCTTTACAACATCCCATCCTCTCCTCCCTCTCCCTCTCTCTCTTTGCAACATCCATCCTCTCCTCCCTCTCTCTCTCTTTACAACATCCCGTCCTCTCCTCCCTCTCTCTCTCTCTACAACATTCCATCCTCTCCTCCCTCTCCCTCTCTCTTTACAACATTCCATCCTCTCCTCCCTCTCTCTCACTCTTTACAACATCCCATCCTCTCCTCCCTCTCTCTCTCTCTTTGCAACATCCCATCCTCTCCTCTCTCTCTCTCTCTCTCTTTACAACATCCCATCCTCTCCTCCCTCTCTCTCTTTACAACATTCCATCCTCCCCTCCCTCTCTCACTCTCTTTACTACATCCTGTCCTCTCCACCCTCTCCCTCTCTGTCTTTACAACATCCCATCCTCTCCTCTCTCACTCTCTTTACTACATCCTGTCCTCTCATCCCTCTCCCTCTCTGTCTTTTCAACATCCCATCCTCTCCTCCCTCTCTCTCTCTCCTTACAACATTCCATCCTCTCCTCCCTCTCTCTCTCTCCCTTTCCAGCATCCCATCCTCTCCTCCCTCTCTCTTTCTCTCTTTACAACATCCCATCCTTCCCTCCCTCTCTCACTCTCTTTACAGCATCCCATCCTCTCCTCCCTCTCTCTCTCTCTCTTTGCAACATTCCATCCTCTCCTCCCTCTCTCTCTCGCTTTACAACATCCCGTCCTCTCCTCCCTCTCTCTCTCTCTTTACAACATTCCATCCTCTCCTCCCTCTCACTCTCTATACAACATCCCGTCCTCTCCTCCCTCTCTCACTCTCTCTTTACAGCATCCCATCCTCTCCTCCCTCTCTCTCTCTCTCTTTACAACATCCCGTCCTCTCCTCCCTCTCTCTCTCTCTTTACAACATCCCATCCTCTCCTCCCTCTCTCTCTCTCTCTCTTTACAACATCCCGTCCTCTCCTCCCTCTCTCACTGTCTCTTTACAACATCCTGTCCTCTCCTACCTCTCTCACTCTCTCTTTCCAACATCCTGTCCTCTCCACCCTCTCCCTCTCTGTCTTTACAACATCCCATCCTCTCCTCCCTCTCTCTCTTTACAACATTCCATCCTCTCCTCCCTCTCTCTCTCTCTTTACAACATCCCATCCTCTCCTCCCTCTCTCTCTTTACAACATTCCATCCTCCCCTCCCTCTCTCACTCTCTTTACTACATCCTGTCCTCTCCACCCTCTCCCTCTCTGTCTTTACAACATCCCATCCTCTCCTCCCTCTCTCTCTTTACAACATTCCATCCTCTCCTCCCTCTCTCTCTCTCTTTGCAACATCCCATCCTCTCCTCTCTCTCTCTCTCTCTCTTTACAACATCCCATCCTCTCCTCCCTCTCTCTCTTTACAACATTCCATCCTCCCCTCCCTCTCTCACTCTCTTTACTACATCCTGTCCTCTCCACCCTCTCCCTCTCTGTCTTTACAACATCCCATCCTCTCCTCTCTCACTCACTTTACTACATCCTGTCCTCTCCTCCCTCTCCCTCTCTGTCTTTTCAACATTCCATCCTCTCCTCCCTCTCTCTCTATCTCTTTACAACATCCCATCCTCTCCTCCATCTCTCTCTCTCTTTACAACATCCCATCCTCTCCTCTCCTCTCTCGCTCTCTTTACAACATCCCGTCCTCTCCTCCCTCTCTCTCTCGCTTTACAACATCCCGTCCTCTCCTCCCTCTCTCTCTCTCTTTACAACATTCCATCCTCTCCTCCCTCTCGCTCTCTTTACAACATCCCATCCTCTCCACCCTCTCTCTCTCTCTCTTTACAACATTCCATCATCTCCTCCCTCTCTCTCTCTCTTGACAACATTCCATCCTCTCCTCCCTCTCTCTCTCTCTTTACAACATCCCATCCACTCCTCCCTCTCTCTCTCTCTCTTTACAACATCCCATTCTCTCCTCTCTCTCTCTCTCTCTTTCCAACATCCGATCCTCTCCTCCCTCCTTCTCCCTCTTCACAACATCCCATCCTCTCCTCCCTCTCTCTCTCTCTCCTTACAACATCCCATCCTCTCCTCCCTCTCTCTCTCTCTCTTTACAACATTCCATCCTCTCCTCCCTCTCTCTCCCTCTTTACAACATCCCATCCTCTCCTCCCTCTCTCTCTCTCTCCTTACAACATCCCATCCTCTCCTCCCTCTCTCTCTCTCGCTTTGCAACATTCCATCCTCTCCTCCCTCTCTCTCTCGCTGTACAACATCCCGTCCTCTCCTCCCTCTCTCTCTCTCTCTTTACAACTTCCCATCCTCTCCTCCCTCTCTCACTATCTCTTTACAACATCCCATCCTCTCCTCCCTCTCTCTCTCTCTCTTTACAACATCCCATCCTCTCCTCCCTCTCTCTCTCTTTACAACATCCCATCCTCTGCTCCCTCTCTCTCTCTCTCTTTACAACATCCCATTCTCTCCACCCTCTCTCTCTCTCTTTACAACATCTCGTCCTCTCTTCCCTCTCTCTCTCTCTCTTTACAACATCCCATCCTCTCCTCTCCTCTCTCTCTCTCTCTTTACAACATGCCATCCTCTCCTCCCTCTCTCTCTCTTTGCAACATACCATCCTCTCCTCCCTCTTTCTCTCCCTCTTTACAACATCCCAACCTCTCCTCCCTCTCTCTCTCTCTTTACAACATCTCGTCCTCTCCTCCCTCTCTCTCTCTCTTTACAACATTCCATCCTCTCCTCCCTCTCTCTCACTCTTTACAACATCCCATCCTCTCCTCCCTCTCTCTCTCTCTCTTTACAACATTCCATCCTCTCCTCCCTCTCTCTCTCTCTCTTTGCATCATCCCATCCTCTCCTCCCTCTCACTCTCTATACAACATCCCGTCCTCTCCTCCCTCTCTCACTCTCTCTTTACAACATCCCGTCCTCTCCTCCCTCTCTCTCTCTCTTTACAACATCCCATCCTCTCCTCCCTCTCTCTCTCTCTCTCTTTACAACATCCCGTCCTCTCCTCCCTCTCTCACTGTCTCTTTACAACATCCTGTCCTCTCCTACCTCTCTCACTCTCTCTTTCCAACATCCTGTCCTCTCCACCCTCTCCCTCTCTGTCTTTACAACATCCCATCCTCTCCTCCCTCTCTCTCTTTACAACATTCCATCCTCTCCTCCCTCTCTCTCTCTCTTTACAACATCCCATCCTCTCCTCCCTCTCTCTCTTTACAACATTCCATCCTCCCCTCCCTCTCTCACTCTCTTTACTACATCCTGTCCTCTCCACCCTCTCCCTCTCTGTCTTTACAATATCCCAACCTCTCCTCCCTCTCTCACTATCTCTTTACAACATCCCATCCTCTCCTCCCTCTCGTTCTCTCTTTACAACATCCCGTCCTCTCCTCCCTCTCTCTCTCTCTTCACAACATCCCGTCCTCTCCTCCCTCTTTCACTGTCTCTTTACAACATCCTGTCCTCTCCTACCTCTCTCACTCTCTCTTTACAACATCCCATCCTCCCCTCCCTCTCTCACTCTCTTTACTACATCCTGTCCTCTCCTCCCTCTCTCTCTCTCTTTACAACATCCCATCCTCTCCTCCCTCTCTCTCTCTCTCTTTGCAACATCCATCCTCTCCTCCCTCTCTCTCTCTTTACAACATCCCGTCCTCTCCTCCCTCTCTCTCTCTCTACAACATTCCATCCTCTCCTCCCTCTCCCTCTCTCTTTACAACATTCCATCCTCTCCTCCCTCTCTCTCACTCTTTACAACATCCCATCGTCTCCTCCCTCTCTCTCTCTCTCTTTACAACATTCCATCCTCTCCTCCCTCTCTCTCTCTCTCTTTGCATCATCCCATCCTCTCCTCCCTCTCACTCTCTATACAACATCCCGTCCTCTCCTCCCTCTCTCACTCTCTCTTTACAGCATCCCATCCTCTCCTCCCTCTCTCTCTCTCTCTTTACAACATCCCGTCCTCTCCTCCCTCTCTCTCTCTCTTTACAACATCCCATCCTCTCCTCCCTCTCTCTCTCTCTCTCTTTACAACATCCCGTCCTCTCCTCCCTCTCTCAATGTCTCTTTACAACATCCTGTCCTCTCCTACCTCTCTCACTCTCTCTTTCCAACATCCTGTCCTCTCCACCCTCTCCCTCTCTGTCTTTACAACATCCCATCCTCTCCTCCCTCTCTCTCTTTACAACATTCCATCCTCTCCTCCCTCTCTCTCTCTCTTTACAACATCCCATCGTCTCCTCCCTCTCTCTCTTTACAACATTCCATCCTCCCCTCCCTCTCTCACTCTCTTTACTACATCCTGTCCTCTCCACCCTCTCCCTCTCTGTCTTTACAACATCCCATCCTCTCCTCCCTCTCTCTCTTTACAACATTCCATCCTCTCCTCCCTCTCTCTCTCTCTTTGCAACATCCCATCCTCTCCTCTCTCTCTCTCTCTCTCTTTACAACATCCCATCCTCTCCTCCCTCTCTCTCTTTACAACATTCCATCCTCCCCTCCCTCTCTCACTCTCTTTACTACATCCTGTCCTCTCCACCCTCTCCCTCTCTGTCTTTACAACATCCCATCCTCTCCTCTCTCACTCTCTTTACTACATCCCGTCCTCTCCTCCCTCTCTCTCTCTCTTTACAACATCTCATCCTCTCCTCCCTCTCTCTCTCTCTTTACAACATCCAATTCTCTCCTCTCTCTCTCTCTCTCTTTACAACATCACATCCTCTCCTCCCTCTCTCTCTCTCTTTACAACATACCCTCCTCTCCTCTCTCTCTGTCTCTTTACAACATCCCATCCTCTCCTCCCTCTCTCTCTCTCTCTCTTTACAACATTCCATCCTCTCCTCCCTCTCTCTCCCTCTTTACAACATCCCATCCTCTCCTCCCTCTCTCTCTCTCTCTTTACAACATTCCATCCTCTCATCCCTCTCTCTCTCTCCTTACAACATTCCATCCTCTCCTCCCTCTCTCTCTCTCCCTTTCCAGCATCCCATCCTCTCCTCCCTCTCTCTTTCTCTCTTTACAACATCCCATCCTTCCCTCCCTCTCTCACTCTCTTTACAGCATCCCATCCTCTCCTCCCTCTCTCTCTCTCTCTTTGCAACATTCCATCCTCTCCTCCCTCTCTCTCTCGCTTTACAACATCCCGTCCTCTCCTCCCTCTCTCTCTCTCTCTTTACAACATTCCATCCTCTCATCCCTCTCTCTCTCTCCTTACAACATTCCATCCTCTCCTCCCTCTCTCTCTCTCCCTTTCCAGCATCCCATCCTCTCCTCCCTCTCTCTTTCTCTCTTTACAACATCCCATCCTTCCCTCCCTCTCTCACTCTCTTTACAGCATCCCATCCTCTCCTCCCTCTCTCTCTCTCTCTTTGCAACATTCCATCCTCTCCTCCCTCTCTCTCTCGCTTTACAACATCCCGTCCTCTCCTCCCTCTCTCTCTCTCTTTACAACATCCCATCCTTCCCTCCCTCTCTCACTCTCTTTACAGCATCCCATCCTCTCCTCCCTCTCTCTCTCTCTCTTTGCAACATTCCATCCTCTCCTCCCTCTCTCTCTCTCTCTTTACAACATCCCATCCTCTCCTCTCCTCTCTCGCTCTCTTTACAACATCCCGTCCTCTCCTCCCTCACTCTCTCTTTACAACATCTCATCCTCTCCTCCCTCTCTCTCTCTCTTTACAACATCCAATTCTCTCCTCTCTCTCTCTCTCTCTTTACAACATCACATCCTCTCCTCCCTCTCTCTCTCTCTTTACAACATACCCTCCTCTCCTCTCTCTCTGTCTCTTTACAACATCCCATCCTCTCCTCCCTCTCTCTCTCTCTCTCTTTACAACATTCCATCCTCTCCTCCCTCTCTCTCCCTCTTTACAACATCCCATCCTCTCCTCCCTCTCTCTCTCTCTCTTTACAACATTCCATCCTCTCATCCCTCTCTCTCTCTCCTTACAACATTCCATCCTCTCCTCCCTCTCTCTCTCTCCCTTTCCAGCATCCCATCCTCTCCTCCCTCTCTCTTTCTCTCTTTACAACATCCCATCCTTCCCTCCCTCTCTCACTCTCTTTACAGCATCCCATCCTCTCCTCCCTCTCTCTCTCTCTCTTTGCAACATTCCATCCTCTCCTCCCTCTCTCTCTCGCTTTACAACATCCCGTCCTCTCCTCCCTCTCTCTCTCTCTTTACAACATTCCATCCTCTCCTCCCTCTCACTCTCTATACAACATCCCGTCCTCTCCTCCCTCTCTCACTCTCTCTTTACAGCATCCCATCCTCTCCTCCCTCTCTCTCTCTCTCTTTACAACATCCCGTCCTCTCCTCCCTCTCTCTCTCTCTTTACAACATCCCATCCTCTCCTCCCTCTCTCTCTCTCTCTCTTTACAACATCCCGTCCTCTCCTCCCTCTCTCACTGTCTCTTTACAACATCCTGTCCTCTCCTACCTCTCTCACTCTCTCTTTCCAACATCCTGTCCTCTCCACCCTCTCCCTCTCTGTCTTTACAACATCCCATCCTCTCCTCCCTCTCTCTCTTTACAACATTCCATCCTCTCCTCCCTCTCTCTCTCTCTTTACAACATCCCATCCTCTCCTCCCTCTCTCTCTTTACAACATTCCATCCTCCCCTCCCTCTCTCACTCTCTTTACTACATCCTGTCCTCTCCACCCTCTCCCTCTCTGTCTTTACAACATCCCATCCTCTCCTCCCTCTCTCTCTTTACAACATTCCATCCTCTCCTCCCTCTCTCTCTCTCTTTGCAACATCCCATCCTCTCCTCTCTCTCTCTCTCTCTCTTTACAACATCCCATCCTCTCCTCCCTCTCTCTCTTTACAACATTCCATCCTCCCCTCCCTCTCTCACTCTCTTTACTACATCCTGTCCTCTCCACCCTCTCCCTCTCTGTCTTTACAACATCCCATCCTCTCCTCTCTCACTCACTTTACTACATCCTGTCCTCTCCTCCCTCTCCCTCTCTGTCTTTTCAACATCCCATCCTCTCCTCCCTCTCTCTCTATCTCTTTACAACATCCCATCCTCTCCTCCATCTCTCTCTCTCTTTACAACATCCCATCCTCTCCTCTCCTCTCTCGCTCTCTTTACAACATCCCGTCCTCTCCTCCCTCTCTCTCTCGCTTTACAACATCCCGTCCTCTCCTCCCTCTCTCTCTCTCTTTACAACATTCCATCCTCTCCTCCCTCTCGCTCTCTTTACAACATCCCATCCTCTCCACCCTCTCTCTCTCTCTCTTTACAACATTCCATCATCTCCTCCATCTCTCTCTCTCTTGACAACATTCCATCCTCTCCTCCCTCTCTCTCTCTCTTTACAACATCCCATCCACTCCTCCCTCTCTCTCTCTCTCTTTACAACATCCCATTCTCTCCTCTCTCTCTCTCTCTCTTTCCAACATCCGATCCTCTCCTCCCTCCTTCTCCCTCTTCACAACATCCCATCCTCTCCTCCCTCTCTCTCTCTCTCCTTACAACATCCCATCCTCTCCTCCCTCTCTCTCTCTCTCTTTACAACATTCCATCCTCTCCTCCCTCTCTCTCCCTCTTTACAACATCCCATCCTCTCCTCCCTCTCTCTCTCTCTCCTTACAACATCCCATCCTCTCCTCCCTCTCTCTCTCTCGCTTTGCAACATTCCATCCTCTCCTCCCTCTCTCTCTCGCTGTACAACATCCCGTCCTCTCCTCCCTCTCTCTCTCTCTCTTTACAACTTCCCATCCTCTCCTCCCTCTCTCACTATCTCTTTACAACATCCCATCCTCTCCTCCCTCTCTCTCTCTCTCTTTACAACATCCCATCCTCTCCTCCCTCTCTCTCTCTTTACAACATCCCATCCTCTGCTCCCTCTCTCTCTCTCTCTTTACAACATCCCATTCTCTCCACCCTCTCTCTCTCTCTTTACAACATCTCGTCCTCTCTTCCCTCTCTCTCTCTCTCTTTACAACATCCCATCCTCTCCTCTCCTCTCTCTCTCTCTCTTTACAACATGCCATCCTCTCCTCCCTCTCTCTCTCTTTGCAACATACCATCCTCTCCTCCCTCTTTCTCTCCCTCTTTACAACATCCCAACCTCTCCTCCCTCTCTCTCTCTCTTTACAACATCTCGTCCTCTCCTCCCTCTCTCTCTCTCTTTACAACATTCCATCCTCTCCTCCCTCTCTCTCACTCTTTACAACATCCCATCCTCTCCTCCCTCTCTCTCTCTCTCTTTACAACATTCCATCCTCTCCTCCCTCTCTCTCTCTCTCTTTGCATCATCCCATCCTCTCCTCCCTCTCACTCTCTATACAACATCCCGTCCTCTCCTCCCTCTCTCACTCTCTCTTTACAACATCCCGTCCTCTCCTCCCTCTCTCTCTCTCTTTACAACATCCCATCCTCTCCTCCCTCTCTCTCTCTCTCTCTTTACAACATCCCGTCCTCTCCTCCCTCTCTCACTGTCTCTTTACAACATCCTGTCCTCTCCTACCTCTCTCACTCTCTCTTTCCAACATCCTGTCCTCTCCACCCTCTCCCTCTCTGTCTTTACAACATCCCATCCTCTCCTCCCTCTCTCTCTTTACAACATTCCATCCTCTCCTCCCTCTCTCTCTCTCTTTACAACATCCCATCCTCTCCTCCCTCTCTCTCTTTACAACATTCCATCCTCCCCTCCCTCTCTCACTCTCTTTACTACATCCTGTCCTCTCCACCCTCTCCCTCTCTGTCTTTACAATATCCCAAACTCTCCTCCCTCTCTCACTATCTCTTTACAACATCCCATCCTCTCCTCCCTCTCGTTCTCTCTTTACAACATCCCGTCCTCTCCTCCCTCTCTCTCTCTCTTCACAACATCCCGTCCTCTCCTCCCTCTTTCACTGTCTCTTTACAACATCCTGTCCTCTCCTACCTCTCTCACTCTCTCTTTACAACATCCCATCCTCCCCTCCCTCTCTCACTCTCTTTACTACATCCTGTCCTCTCCTCCCTCTCTCTCTCTCTTTACAACATCCCATCCTCTCCTCCCTCTCTCTCTCTCTCTTTGCAACATCCATCCTCTCCTCCCTCTCTCTCTCTTTACAACATCCCGTCCTCTCCTCCCTCTCTCTCTCTCTACAACATTCCATCCTCTCCTCCCTCTCCCTCTCTCTTTACAACATTCCATCCTCTCCTCCCTCTCTCTCACTCTTTACAACATCCCATCCTCTCCTCCCTCTCTCTCTCTCTCTTTACAACATTCCATCCTCTCCTCCCTCTCTCTCTCTCTCTTTGCATCATCCCATCCTCTCCTCCCTCTCACTCTCTATACAACATCCCGTCCTCTCCTCCCTCTCTCACTCTCTCTTTACAGCATCCCATCCTCTCCTCCCTCTCTCTCTCTCTCTTTACAACATCCCGTCCTCTCCTCCCTCTCTCTCTCTCTTTACAACATCCCATCCTCTCCTCCCTCTCTCTCTCTCTCTCTTTACAACATCCCGTCCTCTCCTCCCTCTCTCAATGTCTCTTTACAACATCCTGTCCTCTCCTACCTCTCTCACTCTCTCTTTCCAACATCCTGTCCTCTCCACCCTCTCCCTCTCTGTCTTTACAACATCCCATCCTCTCCTCCCTCTCTCTCTTTACAACATTCCATCCTCTCCTCCCTCTCTCTCTCTCTTTACAACATCCCATCGTCTCCTCCCTCTCTCTCTTTACAACATTCCATCCTCCCCTCCCTCTCTCACTCTCTTTACTACATCCTGTCCTCTCCACCCTCTCCCTCTCTGTCTTTACAACATCCCATCCTCTCCTCCCTCTCTCTCTTTACAACATTCCATCCTCTCCTCCCTCTCTCTCTCTCTTTGCAACATCCCATCCTCTCCTCTCTCTCTCTCTCTCTCTTTACAACATCCCATCCTCTCCTCCCTCTCTCTCTTTACAACATTCCATCCTCCCCTCCCTCTCTCACTCTCTTTACTACATCCTGTCCTCTCCACCCTCTCCCTCTCTGTCTTTACAACATCCCATCCTCTCCTCTCTCACTCTCTTTACTACATCCTGTCCTCTCATCCCTCTCCCTCTCTGTCTTTTCAACATCCCATCCTCTCCTCCCTCTCTCTCTCTCTCTTTACAACATCCCATCCTCTCCTCTCCTCTCTCGCTCTCTTTACAACATCCCGTCCTCTCCTCCCTCTCTCTCTCTCTTTACAACATCTCATCCTCTCCTCCCTCTCTCTCTCTCTTTACAACATCCAATTCTCTCCTCTCTCTCTCTCTCTCTTTACAACATCACATCCTCTCCTCCCTCTCTCTCTCTCTTTACAACATACCCTCCTCTCCTCTCTCTCTGTCTCTTTACAACATCCCATCCTCTCCTCCCTCTCTCTCTCTCTCTCTTTACAACATCCCATCCTCTCCTCCCTCTCTCTCTTTACAACATTCCATCCTCCCCTCCCTCTCTCACTCTCTTTACTACATCCTGTCCTCTCCACCCTCTCCCTCTCTGTCTTTACAACATCCCATCCTCTCCTCCCTCTCTCTCTTTACAACATTCCATCCTCTCCTCCCTCTCTCTCTCTCTTTGCAACATCCCATCCTCTCCTCTCTCTCTCTCTCTCTCTTTACAACATCCCATCCTCTCCTCCCTCTCTCTCTTTACAACATTCCATCCTCCCCTCCCTCTCTCACTCTCTTTACTACATCCTGTCCTCTCCACCCTCTCCCTCTCTGTCTTTACAACATCCCATCCTCTCCTCTCTCACTCTCTTTACTACATCCTGTCCTCTCATCCCTCTCCCTCTCTGTCTTTTCAACATCCCATCCTCTCCTCCCTCTCTCTCTCTCTCTTTACAACATCCCATCCTCTCCTCTCCTCTCTCGCTCTCTTTACAACATCCCGTCCTCTCCTCCCTCTCTCTCTCTCTTTACAACATCTCATCCTCTCCTCCCTCTCTCTCTCTCTTTACAACATCCAATTCTCTCCTCTCTCTCTCTCTCTCTTTACAACATCACATCCTCTCCTCCCTCTCTCTCTCTCTTTACAACATACCCTCCTCTCCTCTCTCTCTGTCTCTTTACAACATCCCATCCTCTCCTCCCTCTCTCTCTCTCTCTCTTTACAACATTCCATCCTCTCCTCCCTCTCTCTCCCTCTTTACAACATCCCATCCTCTCCTCCCTCTCTCTCTCTCTCTTTACAACATTCCATCCTCTCATCCCTCTCTCTCTCTCCTTACAACATTCCATCCTCTCCTCCCTCTCTCTCTCTCCCTTTCCAGCATCCCATCCTCTCCTCCCTCTCTCTTTCTCTCTTTACAACATCCCATCCTTCCCTCCCTCTCTCACTCTCTTTACAGCATCCCATCCTCTCCTCCCTCTCTCTCTCTCTCTTTGCAACATTCCATCCTCTCCTCCCTCTCTCTCTCGCTTTACAACATCCCGTCCTCTCCTCCCTCTCTCTCTCTCTTTACAACATTCCATCCTCTCCTCCCTCTCACTCTCTATACAACATCCCGTCCTCTCCTCCCTCTCTCACTCTCTCTTTACAGCATCCCATCCTCTCCTCCCTCTCTCTCTCTCTCTTTACAACATCCCGTCCTCTCCTCCCTCTCTCTCTCTCTTTACAACATCCCATCCTCTCCTCCCTCTCTCTCTCTCTCTCTTTACAACATCCCGTCCTCTCCTCCCTCTCTCACTGTCTCTTTACAACATCCTGTCCTCTCCTACCTCTCTCACTCTCTCTTTCCAACATCCTGTCCTCTCCACCCTCTCCCTCTCTGTCTTTACAACATCCCATCCTCTCCTCCCTCTCTCTCTTTACAATATTCCATCCTCTCCTCCCTCTCTCTCTCTCTATACAACATCCCATCCTCTCCTCCCTCTCTCTCTTTACAACATTCCATCCTCCCCTCCCTCTCTCACTCTCTTTACTACATCCTGTCCTCTCCACCCTCTCCCTCTCTGTCTTTACAACATCCCATCCTCTCCTCCCTCTCTCTCTTTACAACATTCCATCCTCTCCTCCCTCTCTCTCTCTCTTTGCAACATCCCATCCTCTCCTCTCTCTCTCTCTCTCTCTTTACAACATCCCATCCTCTCCTCCCTCTCTCTCTTTACAACATTCCATCCTCCCCTCCCTCTCTCACTCTCTTTACTACATCCTGTCCTCTCCACCCTCTCCCTCTCTGTCTTTACAACATCCCATCCTCTCCTCTCTCACTCTCTTTACTACATCCTGTCCTCTCATCCCTCTCCCTCTCTGTCTTTTCAACATCCCATCCTCTCCTCCCTCTCTCTCTCTCTCTTTACAACATCCCATCCTCTCCTCTCCTCTCTCGCTCTCTTTACAACATCCCGTCCTCTCCTCCCTCTCTCTCTCTCTTTACAACATCTCATCCTCTCCTCCCTCTCTCTCTCTCTTTACAACATCCAATTCTCTCCTCTCTCTCTCTCTCTCTTTACAACATCACATCCTCTCCTCCCTCTCTCTCTCTCTTTACAACATACCCTCCTCTCCTCTCTCTCTGTCTCTTTACAACATCCCATCCTCTCCTCCCTCTCTCTCTCTCTCTCTTTACAACATTCCATCCTCTCCTCCCTCTCTCTCCCTCTTTACAACATCCCATCCTCTCCTCCCTCTCTCTCTCTCTCTTTACAACATTCCATCCTCTCATCCCTCTCTCTCTCTCCTTACAACATTCCATCCTCTCCTCCCTCTCTCTCTCTCCCTTTCCAGCATCCCATCCTCTCCTCCCTCTCTCTTTCTCTCTTTACAACATCCCATCCTTCCCTCCCTCTCTCACTCTCTTTACAGCATCCCATCCTCTCCTCCCTCTCTCTCTCTCTCTTTGCAACATTCCATCCTCTCCTCCCTCTCTCTCTCGCTTTACAACATCCCGTCCTCTCCTCCCTCTCTCTCTCTCTCTTTACAACATTCCATCCTCTCATCCCTCTCTCTCTCTCCTTACAACATTCCATCCTCTCCTCCCTCTCTCTCTCTCCCTTTCCAGCATCCCATCCTCTCCTCCCTCTCTCTTTCTCTCTTTACAACATCCCATCCTTCCCTCCCTCTCTCACTCTCTTTACAGCATCCCATCCTCTCCTCCCTCTCTCTCTCTCTCTTTGCAACATTCCATCCTCTCCTCCCTCTCTCTCTCGCTTTACAACATCCCGTCCTCTCCTCCCTCTCTCTCTCTCTCTTTACAACATCCCATCCTTCCCTCCCTCTCTCACTCTCTTTACAGCATCCCATCCTCTCCTCCCTCTCTCTCTCTCTCTTTGCAACATTCCATCCTCTCCTCCCTCTCTCTCTCGCTTTACAACATCCCGTCCTCTCCTCCCTCTCTCTCTCTCTTTACAACATTCCATCCTCTCCTCTCTCTCTGTCTCTTTACAACATCCCATCCTCTCCTCCCTCTCTCTCTCTCTCTCTTTACAACATTCCATCCTCTCCTCCCTCTCTCTCCCTCTTTACAACATCCCATCCTCTCCTCCCTCTCTCTCTCTCTCTTTACAACATTCCATCCTCTCATCCCTCTCTCTCTCTCCTTACAACATTCCATCCTCTCCTCCCTCTCTCTCTCTCCCTTTCCAGCATCCCATCCTCTCCTCCCTCTCTCTTTCTCTCTTTACAACATCCCATCCTTCCCTCCCTCTCTCACTCTCTTTACAGCATCCCATCCTCTCCTCCCTCTCTCTCTCTCTCTTTGCAACATTCCATCCTCTCCTCCCTCTCTCTCTCGCTTTACAACATCCCGTCCTCTCCTCCCTCTCTCTCTCTCTTTACAACATTCCATCCTCTCCTCCCTCTCACTCTCTATACAACATCCCGTCCTCTCCTCCCTCTCTCACTCTCTCTTTACAGCATCCCATCCTCTCCTCCCTCTCTCTCTCTCTCTTTACAACATCCCGTCCTCTCCTCCCTCTCTCTCTCTCTTTACAACATCCCATCCTCTCCTCCCTCTCTCTCTCTCTCTCTTTACAACATCCCGTCCTCTCCTCCCTCTCTCACTGTCTCTTTACAACATCCTGTCCTCTCCTACCTCTCTCACTCTCTCTTTCCAACATCCTGTCCTCTCCACCCTCTCCCTCTCTGTCTTTACAACATCCCATCCTCTCCTCCCTCTCTCTCTTTACAACATTCCATCCTCTCCTCCCTCTCTCTCTCTCTTTACAACATCCCATCCTCTCCTCCCTCTCTCTCTCTCTCTCTTTACAACATCCCGTCCTCTCCTCCCTCTCTCACTCTCTCTTTACAGCATCCCATCCTCTCCTCCCTCTCTCTCTCTCTCTTTACAACATCCCGTCCTCTCCTCCCTCTCTCTCTCTCTTTACAACATCCCATCCTCTCCTCCCTCTCTCTCTCTCTCACTTTACAACATCCCGTCCTCTCCTCCCTCTCTCTCTTTACAACATTCCATCCTCTCCTCCCTCTCTCTCTCTCTTTACAACATCCCATCCTCTCCTCCCTCTCTCTCTTTACAACATTCCATCCTCCCCTCCCTCTCTCACTCTCTTTACTACATCCTGTCCTCTCCACCCTCTCCCTCTCTGTCTTTACAACATCCCATCCTCTCCTCCCTCTCTCTCTTTACAACATTCCATCCTCTCCTCCCTCTCTCTCTCTCTTTACAACATCCCATCCTCTCCTCCCTCTCTCTCTTTACAACATTCCATCCTCCCCTCCCTCTCTCACTCTCTTTACTACATCCTGTCCTCTCCACCCTCTCCCTCTCTGTCTTTACAACATCCCATCCTCTCCTCCCTCTCTCTCTTTACAACATTCCATCCTCTCCTCCCTCTCTCTCTCTCTTTGCAACATCCCATCCTCTCCTCTCTCTCTCTCTCTCTCTTTACAACATCCCATCCTCTCCTCCCTCTCTCTCTTTACAACATTCCATCCTCCCCTCCCTCTCTCACTCTCTTTACTACATCCTGTCCTCTCCACCCTCTCCCTCTCTGTCTTTACAACATCCCATCCTCTCCTCTCTCACTCTCTTTACTACATCCTGTCCTCTCCTCCCTCTCCCTCTCTGTCTTTTCAACATCCCATCCTCTCCTCCCTCTCTCTCTATCTCTTTACAACATCCCATCCTCTCCTCCATCTCTCTCTCTCTTTACAACATCCCATCCTCTCCTCTCCTCTCTCGCTCTCTTTACAACATCCCGTCCTCTCCTCCCTCTCTCTCTCGCTTTACAACATCCCGTCCTCTCCTCCCTCTCTCTCTCTCTTTACAACATTCCATCCTCTCCTCCCTCTCGCTCTCTTTACAACATCCCATCCTCTCCACCCTCTCTCTCTCTCTCTTTACAACATTCCATCATCTCCTCCCTCTCTCTCTCTCTTGACAACATCCCATCCTCTCCACCCTCTCTCTCTCTCTCTTTACAACATTCCATCCTCTCCTCCCTCTCTCTCCCTCTTTACAACATCCCATCCTCTCCTCCCTCTCTCTCTCTCTCTTTACAACATTCCATCCTCTCATCCCTCTCTCTCTCTCCTTACAACATTCCATCCTCTCCTCCCTCTCTCTCTCTCCCTTTCCAGCATCCCATCCTCTCCTCCCTCTCTCTTTCTCTCTTTACAACATCCCATCCTTCCCTCCCTCTCTCACTCTCTTTACAGCATCCCATCCTCTCCTCCCTCTCTCTCTCTCTCTTTGCAACATTCCATCCTCTCCTCCCTCTCTCTCTCGCTTTACAACATCCCGTCCTCTCCTCCCTCTCTCTCTCTCTTTACAACATTCCATCCTCTCCTCCCTCTCACTCTCTATACAACATCCCGTCCTCTCCTCCCTCTCTCACTCTCTCTTTACAGCATCCCATCCTCTCCTCCCTCTCTCTCTCTCTCTTTACAACATCCCGTCCTCTCCTCCCTCTCTCTCTCTCTTTACAACATCCCATCCTCTCCTCCCTCTCTCTCTCTCTCTCTTTACAACATCCCGTCCTCTCCTCCCTCTCTCACTGTCTCTTTACAACATCCTGTCCTCTCCTACCTCTCTCACTCTCTCTTTCCAACATCCTGTCCTCTCCACCCTCTCCCTCTCTGTCTTTACAACATCCCATCCTCTCCTCCCTCTCTCTCTTTACAACATTCCATCCTCTCCTCCCTCTCTCTCTCTCTTTACAACATCCCATCCTCTCCTCCCTCTCTCTCTCTCTCTCTTTACAACATCCTGTCCTCTCCTCCCTCTCTCACTGTCTCTTTACAACATCCTGTCCTCTCCTACCTCTCTCACTCTCTCTTTCCAACATCCTGTCCTCTCCACCCTCTCCCTCTCTGTCTTTACAACATCCCATCCTCTCCTCCCTCTCTCTCTTTACAACATTCCATCTTCTCCTCCCTCTCTCTCTCTCTTTACAACATCCCATCCTCTCCTCCCTCTCTCTCTTTACAACATTCCATCCTCCCCTCCCTCTCTCACTCTCTTTACTACATCCTGTCCTCTCCACCCTCTCCCTCTCTGTCTTTACAACATCCCATCCTCTCCTCCCTCTCTCTCTTTACAACATTCCATCCTCTCCTCCCTCTCTCTCTCTCTTTGCAACATCCCATCCTCTCCTCTCTCTCTCTCTCTCTCTTTACAACATCCCATCCTCTCCTCCCTCTCTCTCTTTACAACATTCCATCCTCCCCTCCCTCTCTCACTCTCTTTACTACATCCTGTCCTCTCCACCCTCTCCCTCTCTGTCTTTACAACATCCCATCCTCTCCTCTCTCACTCTCTTTACTACATCCTGTCCTCTCCTCCCTCTCCCTCTCTGTCTTTTCAACATCCCATCCTCTCCTCCCTCTCTCTCTATCTCTTTACAACATCCCATCCTCTCCTCCATCTCTCTCTCTCTTTACAACATCCCATCCTCTCCTCTCCTCTCTCGCTCTCTTTACAACATCCCGTCCTCTCCTCCCTCTCTCTCTCGCTTTACAACATCCCGTCCTCTCCTCCCTCTCTCTCTCTCTTTACAACATTCCATCATCTCCTCCCTCTCGCTCTCTTTACAACATCCCATCCTCTCCACCCTCTCTCTCTCTCTCTTTACAACATTCCATCATCTCCTCCCTCTCTCTCTCTCTTGACAACATTCCATCCTCTCCTCCCTCTCTCTCTCTCTTTACAACATCCCATTCTCTCCTCTCTCTCTCTCTCTCTTTACAACATCACATCCTCTCCTCCCTCTCTCTCTCCCTCTCTTTACAACATACCCTCCTCTCCTCTCTCTCTCTCTCTTTCCAACATCCGATCCTCTCCACCCTCCTTCTCCCTCTTCACAACATCCCATCCTCTCCTCCCTCTCTCTCTCTCTCCTTACAACATCCCATCCTCTCCTCCCTCTCTCTCTCTCTCTTTACAACATTCCATCCTCTCCTCCCTCTCTCTCCCTCTTTACAACATCCCATCCTCTCCTCCCTCTCTCTCTCTCTCCTTACAACATCCCATCCTCTCCTCCCTCTCTCTCTCTCGCTTTGCAACATTCCATCCTCTCCTCCCTCTCTCTCTCGCTGTACAACATCCCGTCCTCTCCTCCCTCTCTCTCTCTCTCTTTACAACTTCCCATCCTCTCCTCCCTCTCTCACTATCTCTTTACAACATCCCATCCTCTCCTCCCTCTCTCTCTCTCTCTTTACAACATCCCATCCTCTCCTCCCTCTCTCTCTCTTTACAACATCCCATCCTCTGCTCCCTCTCTCTCTCTCTCTTTACAACATCCCATTCTCTCCACCCTCTCTCTCTCTCTTTACAACATCTCGTCCTCTCTTCCCTCTCTCTCTCTCTCTTTACAACATCCCATCCTCTCCTCTCCTCTCTCTCTCTCTCTTTACAACATGCCATCCTCTCCTCCCTCTCTCTCTCTTTGCAACATACCATCCTCTCCTCCCTCTTTCTCTCCCTCTTTACAACATCCCAACCTCTCCTCCGTCTCTCTCTCTCTTTACAACATCTCGTCCTCTCCTCCCTCTCTCTCTCTCTTTACAACATTCCATCCTCTCCTCCCTCTCTCTCACTCTTTACAACATCCCATCCTCTCCTCCCTCTCTCTCTCTCTCTTTACAACATTCCATCCTCTCCTCCCTCTCTCTCTCTCTCTTTGCATCATCCCATCCTCTCCTCCCTCTCACTCTCTATACAACATCCCGTCCTCTCCTCCCTCTCTCACTCTCTCTTTACAACATCCCGTCCTCTCCTCCCTCTCTCTCTCTCTTTACAACATCCCATCCTCTCCTCCCTCTCTCTCTCTCTCTCTTTACAACATCCCGTCCTCTCCTCCCTCTCTCACTGTCTCTTTACAACATCCTGTCCTCTCCTACCTCTCTCACTCTCTCTTTCCAACATCCTGTCCTCTCCACCCTCTCCCTCTCTGTCTTTACAACATCCCATCCTCTCCTCCCTCTCTCTCTTTACAACATTCCATCCTCTCCTCCCTCTCTCTCTCTCTTTACAACATCCCATCCTCTCCTCCCTCTCTCTCTTTACAACATTCCATCCTCCCCTCCCTCTCTCACTCTCTTTACTACATCCTGTCCTCTCCACCCTCTCCCTCTCTGTCTTTACAATATCCCAACCTCTCCTCCCTCTCTCACTATCTCTTTACAACATCCCATCCTCTCCTCCCTCTCGTTCTCTCTTTACAACATCCCGTCCTCTCCTCCCTCTCTCTCTCTCTTCACAACATCCCGTCCTCTCCTCCCTCTTTCACTGTCTCTTTACAACATCCTGTCCTCTCCTACCTCTCTCACTCTCTCTTTACAACATCCCATCCTCCCCTCCCTCTCTCACTCTCTTTACTACATCCTGTCCTCTCCTCCCTCTCTCTCTCTCTTTACAACATCCCATCCTCTCCTCCCTCTCTCTCTCTCTCTTTGCAACATCCATCCTCTCCTCCCTCTCTCTCTCTTTACAACATCCCGTCCTCTCCTCCCTCTCTCTCTACAACATTCCATCCTCTCCTCCCTCTCCCTCTCTCTTTACAACATTCCATCCTCTCCTCCCTCTCTCTCACTCTTTACAACATCCCATCCTCTCCTCCCTCTCTCTCTCTCTCTTTACAACATTCCATCCTCTCCTCCCTCTCTCTCTCTCTCTTTGCATCATCCCATCCTCTCCTCCCTCTCACTCTCTATACAACATCCCGTCCTCTCCTCCCTCTCTCACTCTCTCTTTACAGCATCCCATCCTCTCCTCCCTCTCTCTCTCTCTCTTTACAACATCCCGTCCTCTCCTCCCTCTCTCTCTCTCTTTACAACATCCCATCCTCTCCTCCCTCTCTCTCTCTCTCTCTTTACAACATCCCGTCCTCTCCTCCCTCTCTCAATGTCTCTTTACAACATCCTGTCCTCTCCTACCTCTCTCACTCTCTCTTTCCAACATCCTGTCCTCTCCACCCTCTCCCTCTCTGTCTTTACAACATCCCATCCTCTCCTCCCTCTCTCTCTTTACAACATTCCATCCTCTCCTCCCTCTCTCTCTCTCTTTACAACATCCCATCCTCTCCTCCCTCTCTCTCTTTACAACATTCCATCCTCCCCTCCCTCTCTCACTCTCTTTACTACATCCTGTCCTCTCCACCCTCTCCCTCTCTGTCTTTACAACATCCCATCCTCTCCTCCCTCTCTCTCTTTACAACATTCCATCCTCTCCTCCCTCTCTCTCTCTCTTTGCAACATCCCATCCTCTCCTCTCTCTCTCTCTCTCTCTTTACAACATCCCATCCTCTCCTCCCTCTCTCTCTTTACAACATTCCATCCTCCCCTCCCTCTCTCACTCTCTTTACTACATCCTGTCCTCTCCACCCTCTCCCTCTCTGTCTTTACAACATCCCATCCTCTCCTCTCTCACTCTCTTTACTACATCCTGTCCTCTCATCCCTCTCCCTCTCTGTCTTTTCAACATCCCATCCTCTCCTCCCTCTCTCTCTCTCTCTTTACAACATCCCATCCTCTCCTCTCCTCTCTCGCTCTCTTTACAACATCCCGTCCTCTCCTCCCTCTCTCTCTCTCTTTACAACATCTCATCCTCTCCTCCCTCTCTCTCTTTACAACATCCAATTCTCTCCTCTCTCTCTCTCTCTCTTTACAACATCACATCCTCTCCTCCCTCTCTCTCTCTCTTTACAACATACCCTCCTCTCCTCTCTCTCTGTCTCTTTACAACATCCCATCCTCTCCTCCCTCTCTCTCTCTCTCTCTTTACAACATTCCATCCTCTCCTCCCTCTCTCTCCCTCTTTACAACATCCCATCCTCTCCTCCCTCTCTCTCTCTCTCTTTACAACATTCCATCCTCTCATCCCTCTCTCTCTCTCCTTACAACATTCCATCCTCTCCTCCCTCTCTCTCTCTCCCTTTCCAGCATCCCATCCTCTCCTCCCTCTCTCTTTCTCTCTTTACAACATCCCATCCTTCCCTCCCTCTCTCACTCTCTTTACAGCATCCCATCCTCTCCTCCCTCTCTCTCTCTCTCTTTGCAACATTCCATCCTCTCCTCCCTCTCTCTCTCGCTTTACAACATCCCGTCCTCTCCTCCCTCTCTCTCTCTCTTTACAACATTCCATCCTCTCCTCCCTCTCACTCTCTATACAACATCCCGTCCTCTCCTCCCTCTCTCACTCTCTCTTTACAGCATCCCATCCTCTCCTCCCTCTCTCTCTCTCTCTTTACAACATCCCGTACTCTCCTCCCTCTCTCTCTCTCTTTACAACATCCCATCCTCTCCTCCCTCTCTCTCTCTCTCTCTTTACAACATCCCGTCCTCTCCTCCCTCTCTCTCTCGCTTTACAACATCCCGTCCTCTCCTCCCTCTCTCTCTCTCTTTACAACATTCCATCCTCTCCTCCCTCTCGCTCTCTTTACAACATCCCATCCTCTCCTCCCTCTCTCTCTTTACAACATTCCATCATCTCCTCCCTCTCTCTCTATCTTGACAACATTCCATCCTATCCTCCCTCTCTCTCTCTCTTTACAACATCCCATCCTCTCCTCCCTCTCTCTCTCTCTCTTTACAACATCCCATTCTCTCCTCTCTCTCTCTCTCTCTTTACAACATCACATCCTCTCCTCCCTCTCTCTCTCCCTCTCTTTACAACATACCCTCCTCTCCTCTCTCTCTCTCTCTTTCCAACATCCGATCCTCTCCTCCCTCCTTCTCCCTCTTCACAACATCCCATCCTCTCCTCCCTCTCTCTCTCTCTCCTTACAACATCCCATCCTCTCCTCCCTCTCTCTCTCTCTCTTTACAACATTCCATCCTCTCCTCCCTCTCTCTCCCTCTTTACAACATCCCATCCTCTCCTCCCTCTCTCTCTCTCTCCTTACAACATCCCATCCTCTCCTCCCTCTCTCTCTCTCGCTTTGCAACATTCCATCCTCTCCTCCCTCTCTCTCTCGCTGTACAACATCCCGTCCTCTCCTCCCTCTCTCTCTCTCTCTTTACAACTTCCCATCCTCTCCTCCCTCTCTCACTATCTCTTTACAACATCCCATCCTCTCCTCCCTCTCTCTCTCTCTCTTTACAACATCCCATCCTCTCCTCCCTCTCTCTCTCTTTACAACATCCCATCCTCTGCTCCCTCTCTCTCTCTCTCTTTACAACATCCCATTCTCTCCACCCTCTCTCTCTCTCTTTACAACATCTCGTCCTCTCTTCCCTCTCTCTCTCTCTCTTTACAACATCCCATCCTCTCCTCTCCTCTCTCTCTCTCTCTTTACAACATGCCATCCTCTCCTCCCTCTCTCTCTCTTTGCAACATACCATCCTCTCCTCCCTCTTTCTCTCCCTCTTTACAACATCCCAACCTCTCCTCCCTCTCTCTCTCTCATTACAACATCTCGTCCTCTCCTCCCTCTCTCTCTCTCTTTACAACATTCCATCCTCTCCTCCCTCTCTCTCACTCTTTACAACATCCCATCCTCTCCTCCCTCTCTCTCTCTCTCTTTACAACATTCCATCCTCTCCTCCCTCTCTCTCTCTCTCTTTGCATCATCCCATCCTCTCCTCCCTCTCACTCTCTATACAACATCCCGTCCTCTCCTCCCTCTCTCACTCTCTCTTTACAACATCCCGTCCTCTCCTCCCTCTCTCTCTCTCTTTACAACATCCCATCCTCTCCTCCCTCTCTCTCTCTCTCTCTTTACAACATCCCGTCCTCTCCTCCCTCTCTCACTGTCTCTTTACAACATCCTGTCCTCTCCTACCTCTCTCACTCTCTCTTTCCAACATCCTGTCCTCTCCACCCTCTCCCTCTCTGTCTTTACAACATCCCATCCTCTCCTCCCTCTCTCTCTTTACAACATTCCATCCTCTCCTCCCTCTCTCTCTCTCTTTACAACATCCCATCCTCTCCTCCCTCTCTCTCTTTACAACATTCCATCCTCCCCTCCCTCTCTCACTCTCTTTACTACATCCTGTCCTCTCCACCCTCTCCCTCTCTGTCTTTACAATATCCCAACCTCTCCTCCCTCTCTCACTATCTCTTTACAACATCCCATCCTCTCCTCCCTCTCGTTCTCTCTTTACAACATCCCGTCCTCTCCTCCCTCTCTCTCTCTCTTCACAACATCCCGTCCTCTCCTCCCTCTTTCACTGTCTCTTTACAACATCCTGTCCTCTCCTACCTCTCTCACTCTCTCTTTACAACATCCCATCCTCCCCTCCCTCTCTCACTCTCTTTACTACATCCTGTCCTCTCCTCCCTCTCTCTCTCTCTTTACAACATCCCATCCTCTCCTCCCTCTCTCTCTCTCTCTTTGCAACATCCATCCTCTCCTCCCTCTCTCTCACTTTACAACATCCCGTCCTCTCCTCCCTCTCTCTCTCTCTACAACATTCCATCCTCTCCTCCCTCTCCCTCTCTCTTTACAACATTCCATCCTCTCCTCCCTCTCTCTCACTCTTTACAACATCCCATCCTCTCCTCCCTCTCTCTCTCTCTCTTTACAACATTCCATCCTCTCCTCCCTCTCTCTCTCTCTCTTTGCATCATCCCATCCTCTCCTCCCTCTCACTCTCTATACAACATCCCGTCCTCTCCTCCCTCTCTCACTCTCTCTTTACAGCATCCCATCCTCTCCTCCCTCTCTCTCTCTCTCTTTACAACATCCCGTCCTCTCCTCCCTCTCTCTCTCTCTTTACAACATTCCATCCTCTCCTCCCTCTCTCTCTCTCTTTGCAACATCCCATCCTCTCCTCTCTCTCTCTCTCTCTCTTTACAACATCCCATCCTCTCCTCCCTCTCTCTCTTTACAACATTCCATCCTCCCCTCCCTCTCTCACTCTCTTTACTACATCCTGTCCTCTCATCCCTCTCCCTCTCTGTCTTTTCAACATCCCATCCTCTCCTCCCTCTCTCTCTCTCTCTTTACAACATCCCATCCTCTCCTCTCCTCTCTCGCTCTCTTTACAACATCCCATCCTCTCCTCCCTCTCTCTCTCTCTTTACAACATCTCATCCTCTCCTCCCTCTCTCTCTCTCTTTACAACATCCAATTCTCTCCTCTCTCTCTCTCTCTCTTTACAACATCACATCCTCTCCTCCCTCTCTCTCTCTCTTTACAACATACCCTCCTCTCCTCTCTCTCTGTCTCTTTACAACATCCCATCCTCTCCTCCCTCTCTCTCTCTCTCTCTTTACAACATTCCATCCTCTCCTCCCTCTCTCTCCCTCTTTACAACATCCCATCCTCTCCTCCCTCTCTCTCTCTCTCTTTACAACATTCCATCCTCTCATCCCTCTCTCTCTCTCCTTACAACATTCCATCCTCTCCTCCCTCTCTCTCTCTCCCTTTCCAGCATCCCATCCTCTCCTCCCTCTCTCTTTCTCTCTTTACAACATCCCATCCTTCCCTCCCTCTCTCACTCTCTTTACAGCATCCCATCCTCTCCTCCCTCTCTCTCTCTCTCTTTGCAACATTCCATCCTCTCCTCCCTCTCTCTCTCGCTTTACAACATCCCGTCCTCTCCTCCCTCTCTCTCTCTCTTTACAACATTCCATCCTCTCCTCCCTCTCACTCTCTATACAACATCCCGTCCTCTCCTCCCTCTCTCACTCTCTCTTTACAGCATCCCATCCTCTCCTCCCTCTCTCTCTCTCTCTTTACAACATCCCGTCCTCTCCTCCCTCTCTCTCTCTCTTTACAACATCCCATCCTCTCCTCCCTCTCTCTCTCTCTCTCTTTACAACATCCCGTCCTCTCCTCCCTCTCTCACTGTCTCTTTACAACATCCTGTCCTCTCCTACCTCTCTCACTCTCTCTTTCCAACATCCTGTCCTCTCCACCCTCTCCCTCTCTGTCTTTACAACATCCCATCCTCTCCTCCCTCTCTCTCTTTACAACATTCCATCCTCTCCTCCCTCTCTCTCTCTCTTTACAACATCCCATCCTCTCCTCCCTCTCTCTCTTTACAACATTCCATCCTCCCCTCCCTCTCTCACTCTCTTTACTACATCCTGTCCTCTCCACCCTCTCCCTCTCTGTCTTTACAACATCCCATCCTCTCCTCCCTCTCTCTCTTTACAACATTCCATCCTCTCCTCCCTCTCTCTCTCTCTCTTTGCAACATCCCATCCTCTCCTCTCTCTCTCTCTCTCTCTTTACAACATCCCATCCTCTCCTCCCTCTCTCTCTTTACTACATTCCATCCTCCCCTCCCTCTCTCACTCTCTTTACTACATCCTGTCCTCTCCACCCTCTCCCTCTCTGTCTTTACAACATCCCATCCTCTCCTCTCTCACTCACTTTACTACATCCTGTCCTCTTCTCCCTCTCCCTCTCTGTCTTTTCAACATCCCATCCTCTCCTCCCTCTCTCTCTATCTCTTTACAACATCCCATCCTCTCCTCCATCTCTCTCTCTCTTTACAACATCCCATCCTCTCCTCTCCTCTCTCGCTCTCTTTACAACATCCCGTCCTCTCCTCCCTCTCTCTCTCGCTTTACAACATCCCGTCCTCTCCTCCCTCTCTCTCTCTCTTTACAACATTCCATCCTCTCCTCCCTCTCGCTCTCTTTACAACATCCCATCCTCTCCACCCTCTCTCTCTCTCTCTTTACAACATTCCATCATCTCCTCCCTCTCTCTCTCTCTTGACAACATTCCATCCTCTCCTCCCTCTCTCTCTCTCTTTACAACATCCCATCCTCTCCTCCCTCTCTCTCTCTCTCTTTACAACATCCCATTCTCTCCTCTCTCTCACTCTCTCTTTACAACATCACATCCTCTCCTCCCTCTCTCTCTCCCTCTCTTTACAACATACCCTCCTCTCCTCTCTCTCTCTCTCTTTCCAACATCCGATCCTCTCCTCCCTCCTTCTCCCTCTTCACAACATCCCATCCTCTCCTCCCTCTCTCTCTCTCTCCTTACAACATCCCATCCTCTCCTTCCTCTCTCTCTCTCTCTTTACAACATTCCATCCTCTCCTCCCTCTCTCTCCCTCTTTACAACATCCCATCCTCTCCTCCCTCTCTCTCTCTCTCCTTACAACATCCCATCCTCTCCTCCCTCTCTCTCTCTCGCTTTGCAACATTCCATCCTCTCATCCCTCTCTCTCTCGCTGTACAACATCCCGTCCTCTCCTCCCTCTCTCTCTCTCTCTTTACAACTTCCCATCCTCTCCTCCCTCTCTCACTATCTCTTTACAACATCCCATCCTCTCCTCCCTCTCTCTCTCTCTCTTTACAACATCCCATCCTCTCCTCCCTCTCTCTCTCTTTACAACATCCCATCCTCTGCTCCCTCTCTCTCTCTCTCTTTACAACATCCCATTCTCTCCACCCTCTCTCTCTCTCTTTACAACATCTCGTCCTCTCTTCCCTCTCTCTCTCTCTCTTTACAACATCCCATCCTCTCCTCTCCTCTCTCTCTCTCTCTTTACAACATGCCATCCTCTCCTCCCTCTCTCTCTCTTTGCAACATACCATCCTCTCCTCCCTCTTTCTCTCCCTCTTTACAACATCCCAACCTCTCCTCCCTCTCTCTCTCTCTTTACAACATCCCGTCCTCTCCTCCCTCTCTCTCTCTCTTTACAACATACCCTCCTCTCCTCTCTCTCTGTCTCTTTACAACATACCATCCTCTCCTCCCTCTCTCTCTCTCTCTCTTTACAACATTCCATCCTCTCCTCCCTCTCTCTCCCTCTTTACAACATCCCATCCTCTCCTCCCTCTCTCTCTCTCTCTTTACAACATTCCATCCTCTCATCCCTCTCTCTCTCTCCTTACAACATTCCATCCTCTCCTCCCTCTCTCTCTCTCCCTTTCCAGCATCCCATCCTCTCCTCCCTCTCTCTTTCTCTCTTTACAACATCCCATCCTTCCCTCCCTCTCTCACTCTCTTTACAGCATCCCATCCTCTCCTCCCTCTCTCTCTCTCTCTTTGCAACATTCCATCCTCTCCTCCCTCTCTCTCTCGCTTTACAACATCCCGTCCTCTCCTCCCTCTCGCTCTCTCTTTACAACATTCCATCCTCTCCTCCCTCTCACTCTCTATACAACATCCCGTCCTCTCCTCCCTCTCTCACTCTCTCTTTACAGCATCCCATCCTCTCCTCCCTCTCTCTCTCTCTTTACAACATTCCATCCTCTCCTCCCTCTCGCTCTCTTTACAACATCCCATCCTCTCCTCCCTCTCTCTCTCTCTCTCTTTACAACATTCCATCCTCTCCTCCCTCTCTCTCCCTCTTTACAACATCCCATCCTCTCCTCCCTCTCTCTCTCTCTCTTTACAACATTCCATCCTCTCATCCCTCTCTCTCTCTCCTTACAACATTCCATCCTCTCCTCCCTCTCTCTCTCTCCCTTTCCAGCATCCCATCCTCTCCTCCCTCTCTCTTTCTCTCTTTACAACATCCCATCCTTCCCTCCCTCTCTCACTCTCTTTACAGCATCCCATCCTCTCCTCCCTCTCTCTCTCTCTCTTTGCAACATTCCATCCTCTCCTCCCTCTCTCTCTCGCTTTACAACATCCCGTCCTCTCCTCCCTCTCTCTCTCTCTTTACAACATTCCATCCTCTCCTCCCTCTCACTCTCTATACAACATCCCGTCCTCTCCTCCCTCTCTCACTCTCTCTTTACAGCATCCCATCCTCTCCTCCCTCTCTCTCTCTCTCTTTACAACATCCCGTCCTCTCCTCCCTCTCTCTCTCTCTTTACAACATCCCATCCTCTCCTCCCTCTCTCTCTCTCTCTCTTTACAACATCCCGTCCTCTCCTCCCTCTCTCACTGTCTCTTTACAACATCCTGTCCTCTCCTACCTCTCTCACTCTCTCTTTCCAACATCCTGTCCTCTCCACCCTCTCCCTCTCTGTCTTTACAACATCCCATCCTCTCCTCCCTCTCTCTCTTTACAACATTCCATCCTCTCCTCCCTCTCTCTCTCTCTTTACAACATCCCATCCTCTCCTCCCTCTCTCTCTTTACAACATTCCTACCTCCCCTCCCTCTCTCACTCTCTTTACTACATCCTGTCCTCTCCACCCTCTCCCTCTCTGTCTTTACAACATCCCATCCTCTCCTCCCTCTCTCTCTTTACAACATTCCATCCTCTCCTCCCTCTCTCTCTCTCTTTGCAACATCCCATCCTCTCCTCTCTCTCTCTCTCTCTCTTTACAACATCCCATCCTCTCCTCCCTCTCTCTCTTTACAACATTCCATCCTCCCCTCCCTCTCTCACTCTCTTTACTACATCCTGTCCTCTCCACCCTCTCCCTCTCTGTCTTTACAACATCCCATCCTCTCCTCTCTCACTCTCTTTACTACATCCTGTCCTCTCATCCCTCTCCCTCTCTGTCTTTTCAACATCCCATCCTCTCCTCCCTCTCTCTCTATCTCTTTACAACATCCCATCCTCTCCTCCATCTCTCTCTCTCTTTACAACATCCCATCCTCTCCTCTCCTCTCTCGCTCTCTTTACAACATCCCGTCCTCTCCTCCCTCTCTCTCTCGCTTTACAACATCCCGTCCTCTCCTCCCTCTCTCTCTCTCTTTACAACATTCCATCCTCTCCTCCCTCTCGCTCTCTTTACAACATCCCATCCTCTCCACCCTCTCTCTCTCTCTCTTTACAACATTCCATCATCTCCTCCCTCTCTCTCTCTCTTGACAACATTCCATCCTCTCCTCCCTCTCTCTCTCTCTTTACAACATCCCATCCTCTCCTCCCTCTCTCTCTCTCTCTTTACAACATCCCATTCTCTCCTCTCTCTCTCTCTCTCTTTACAACATCACATCCTCTCCTCCCTCTCTCTCTCCCTCTCTTTACAACATACCCTCCTCTCCTCTCTCTCTCTCTCTTTCCAACATCCGATCCTCTCCTCCCTCCTTCTCCCTCTTCACAACATCCCATCCTCTCCTCCCTCTCTCTCTCTCTCCTTACAACATCCCATCCTCTCCTCCCTCTCTCTCTCTCTCTTTACAACATTCCATCCTCTCCTCCCTCTCTCTCCCTCTTTACAACATCCCATCCTCTCCTCCCTCTCTCTCTCTCTCCTTACAACATCCCATCCTCTCCTCCCTCTCTCTCTCTCGCTTTGCAACATTCCATCCTCTCATCCCTCTCTCTCTCGCTGTACAACATCCCGTCCTCTCCTCCCTCTCTCTCTCTCTCTTTACAACTTCCCATCCTCTCCTCCCTCTCTCACTATCTCTTTACAACATCCCATCCTCTCCTCCCTCTCTCTCTCTCTCTTTACAACATCCCATCCTCTCCTCCCTCTCTCTCTCTTTACAACATCCCATCCTCTGCTCCCTCTCTCTCTCTCTCTTTACAACATCCCATTCTCTCCACCCTCTCTCTCTCTCTTTACAACATCTCGTCCTCTCTTCCCTCTCTCTCTCTCTCTTTACAACATCCCATCCTCTCCTCTCCTCTCTCTCTCTCTCTTTACAACATGCCATCCTCTCCTCCCTCTCTCTCTCTTTGCAACATACCATCCTCTCCTCCCTCTTTCTCTCCCTCTTTACAACATCCCAACCTCTCCTCCCTCTCTCTCTCTCTTTACAACATCTCGTCCTCTCCTCCCTCTCTCTCTCTCTTTACAACATACCCTCCTCTCCTCTCTCTCTGTCTCTTTACAACATACCATCCTCTCCTCCCTCTCTCTCTCTCTCTCTTTACAACATTCCATCCTCTCCTCCCTCTCTCTCCCTCTTTACAACATCCCATCCTCTCCTCCCTCTCTCTCTCTCTCTTTACAACATTCCATCCTCTCATCCCTCTCTCTCTCTCCTTACAACATTCCATCCTCTCCTCCCTCTCTCTCTCTCCCTTTCCAGCATCCCATCCTCTCCTCCCTCTCTCTTTCTCTCTTTACAACATCCCATCCTTCCCTCCCTCTCTCACTCTCTTTACAGCATCCCATCCTCTCCTCCCTCTCTCTCTCTCTCTTTGCAACATTCCATCCTCTCCTCCCTCTCTCTCTCGCTTTACAACATCCCGTCCTCTCCTCCCTCTCGCTCTCTCTTTACAACATTCCATCCTCTCCTCCCTCTCACTCTCTATACAACATCCCGTCCTCTCCTCCCTCTCTCACTCTCTCTTTACAGCATCCCATCCTCTCCTCCCTCTCTCTCTCTCTCTTTACAACATCCCGTCCTCTCCTCCCTCTCTCTCTCTCTTTACAACATCCCATCCTCTCCTCCCTCTCTCTCTCTCTCTCTTTACAACATCCTGTCCTCTCCTCCCTCTCTCACTGTCTCTTTACAACATCCTGTCCTCTCCTACCTCTCTCACTCTCTCTTTCCAACATCCTGTCCTCTCCACCCTATCCCTCTCTGTCTTTACAACATCCCATCCTCTCCTCCCTCTCTCTCTTTACAACATTCCATCCTCTCCTCCCTCTCTCTCTCTCTTTACAACATCCCATCCTCTCCTCCCTCTCTCTCTTTACAACATTCCATCCTCCCCTCCCTCTCTCACTCTCTTTACTACATCCTGTCCTCTCCACCCTCTCCCTCTCTGTCTTTACAACATCCCATCCTCTCCTCCCTCTCTCTCTTTACAACATTCCATCCTCTCCTCCCTCTCTCTCTCTCTTTGCAACATCCCATCCTCTCCTCCCTCTCTCTCTCTTTACAACATCCCATCCTCTGCTCCCTCTCTCTCTCTCTCTTTACAACATCCCATTCTCTCCACCCTCTCTCTCTCTCTTTACAACATCTCGTCCTCTCTTCCCTCTCTCTCTCTCTCTTTACAACATCCCATCCTCTCCTCTCCTCTCTCTCTCTCTCTTTACAACATGCCATCCTCTCCTCCCTCTCTCTCTCTTTGCAACATACCATCCTCTCCTCCCTCTTTCTCTCCCTCTTTACAACATCCCAACCTCTCCTCCCTCTCTCTCTCTCTTTACAACATCTCGTCCTCTCCTCCCTCTCTCTCTCTCTTTACAACATACCCTCCTCTCCTCTCTCTCTGTCTCTTTACAACATACCATCCTCTCCTCCCTCTCTCTCTCTCTCTCTTTACAACATTCCATCCTCTCCTCCCTCTCTCTCCCTCTTTACAACATCCCATCCTCTCCTCCCTCTCTCTCTCCCTCTTTACAACATTCCATCCTCTCATCCCTCTCTCTCTCTCCTTACAACATTCCATCCTCTCCTCCCTCTCTCTCTCTCCCTTTCCAGCATCCCATCCTCTCCTCCCTCTCTCTTTCTCTCTTTACAACATCCCATCCTTCCCTCCCTCTCTCACTCTCTTTACAGCATCCCATCCTCTCCTCCCTCTCTCTCTCTCTCTTTGCAACATTCCATCCTCTCCTCCCTCTCTCTCTCGCTTTACAACATCCCGTCCTCTCCTCCCTCTCGCTCTCTCTTTACAACATTCCATCCTCTCCTCCCTCTCACTCTCTATACAACATCCCGTCCTCTCCTCCCTCTCTCACTCTCTCTTTACAGCATCCCATCCTCTCCTCCCTCTCTCTCTCTCTCTTTACAACATCCCGTCCTCTCCTCCCTCTCTCTCTCTCTTTACAACATCCCATCCTCTCCTCCCTCTCTCTCTCTCTCTCTTTACAACATCCTGTCCTCTCCTCCCTCTCTCACTGTCTCTTTACAACATCCTGTCCTCTCCTACCTCTCTCACTCTCTCTTTCCAACATCCTGTCCTCTCCACCCTCTCCCTCCCTGTCTTTACAACATCCCATCCTCTCCTCCCTCTCTCTCTTTACAACATTCCATCCTCTCCTCCCTCTCTCTCTCTCTTTACAACATCCCATCCTCTCCTCCCTCTCTCTCTTTACAACATTCCATCCTCCCCTCCCTCTCTCACTCTCTTTACTACATCCTGTCCTCTCCACCCTCTCCCTCTCTGTCTTTACAACATCCCATCCTCTCCACCCTCTCTCTCTCTCCTTTACAACATTCCATCATCTCCTCCCTCTCTCTCTCTCTTGACCACATTCCATCCTCTCCTCCCTCTCTCTCTCTCTTTACAACATCCCATCCTCTCCTCCCTCTCTCTCTCTCTCTTTACAACATCCCATCCTCTCCTCCATCTCTCTCTCTCTTTACAACATCCCATCCTGTCCTCTCCTCTCTCGCTCTCTTTACAACATCCCGTCCTCTCCTCCCTCTCTCTCTCGCTTTACAACATCCCGTCCTCTCCTCCCTCTCTCTCTCTCTTTACAACATTCCATCCTCTCCTCCCTCTCGCTCTCTTTACAACATCCCATCCTCTCCACCCTCTCTCTCTCTCTCTTTACAACATTCCATCATCTCCTCCCTCTCTCTCTCACTTGACAACATTCCATCCTCTCCTCCCTCTCTCTCTCTCTTTACAACATCCCATCCTCTCCTCCCTCTCTGTCTCTCTCTTTACAACATCCCATTCTCTCCTCTCTCTCTCTCTCTCTTTACAACATCACATCCTCTCCTCCCTCTCTCTCTCTCTCTCTTTACAACATACCCTCCTCTCCCCTCTCTCTCTCTCTTTCCAACATCCGATCCTCTCCTCCCTCCTTCTCCCTCTTCACAACATCCCATCCTCTCCTCCCTCTCTCTCTCTCTCTCTCCTTACAACATCCCATCCTCTCCTCCCTCTCTCTCTCTCTCTTTACAACATTCCATCCTCTCCTCCCTCTCTCTCCCTCTTTACAACATCCCATCCTCTCCTCCCTCTCTCTCTCTCTCCTTACAACATCCCATCCTCTCCTCCCTCTCTGTCTCTCGCTTTGCAACATTCCATCCTCTCCTCCCTCTCTCTCTCGCTGTACAACATCCCGTCCTCTCCTCCCTCTCTCTCTCTCTCTTTACAACTTCCCATCCTCTCCTCCCTCTCTCACTATCTCTTTACAACATCCCATCCTCTCCTCCCTCTCTCTCTCTCTCTATACAACGTCCCATCCTCTCCTCCCTCTCTCTCTCTTTACAACATCCCATCCTCTGCTCCCTCTCACTCTCTCTCTTTACAACATCCCATTCTCTCCTCCCTCTCTCTCTCTCTTTACAACATCTCGTCCTCTCTTCCCTCTCTCTCTCTCTCTTTACAACATCCCATCCTCTCCTCTCCTCTCTCTCTCTCTCTTTACAACATGCCATCCACTCCTCCCTCTCTCTCTCTTTACAACATACCATCCTCTCCTCCCTCTTTCTCTCCCTCTTTACAACATCCCAACCTCTCCTCCCTCTCTCTCTCTCTTTACAACATCTCGTCCTCTCCTCCCTCTCTCTCTCTCTTTACAACATACCCTCCTCTCCTCTCTCTCTGTCTCTTTACAACATCCCATCCTCTCCTCCCTCTCTCTCTCTCTCTCTTTACAACATTCCATCCTCTCCTCCCTCTCTCTCCCTCTTTACAACATCCCATCCTCTCCTCCCTCTCTCTCTCTCTCTTTACAACATTCCATCCTCTCATCCCTCTCTCTCTCTCCTTACAACATTCCATCCTCTCCTCCCTCTCTCTCTCTCCCTTTCCAGCATCCCATCCTCTCCTCTCTCTCTCTTTCTCTCTTTACAACATCCCATCCTTCCCTCCCTCTCTCACTCTCTTTACAGCATCCCATCCTCTCCTCCCTCTCTCTCTCTCTCTTTGCAACATTCCATCCTCTCCTCCCTCTCTCTCTCGCTTTACAACATCCCGTCCTCTCCTCCCTCTCTCTCTCTCTTTACAACATTCCATCCTCTCCTCCCTCTCACTCTCTATACAACATCCCGTCCTCTCCTCCCTCTCTCACTCTCTCTTTACAGCATCCCATCCTCTCCTCCCTCTCTCTCTCTCTCTTTACAACATCCCGTCCTCTCCTCCCTCTCTCTCTCTCTTTACAACATCCCATCCTCTCCTCCCTCTCTCTCTCTCTCTCTTTACAACATCCCGTCCTCTCCTCCCTCTCTCACTGTCTCTTTACAACATCCTGTCCTCTCCTACCTCTCTCACTCTCTCTTTCCAACATCCTGTCCTCTCCACCCTCTCCCTCTCTGTCTTTACAACATCCCATCCTCTCCTCCCTCTCTCTCTTTACAACATTCCATCCTCTCCTCCCTCTCTCTCTCTCTTTACAACATTCCATCCTCTCCTCCCTCTCTCTCTCGCTTTACAACATCCCGTCCTCTCCTCCCTCTCTCTCTCTCTTTACAACATTCCATCCTCTCCTCCCTCTCACTCTCTATACAACATCCCGTCCTCTCCTCCCTCTCTCACTCTCTCTTTACAGCATCCCATCCTCTCCTCCCTCTCTCTCTCTCTCTTTACAACATCCCATCCTCTCCTCCCTCTCTCTCTTTACAACATTCCATCCTCCCCTCCCTCTCTCACTCTCTTTACTACATCCTGTCCTCTCCACCCTCTCCCTCTCTGTCTTTACAACATCCCATCCTCTCCTCCCTCTCTCTCTTTACAACATTCCATCCTCTCCTCCCTCTCTCTCTCTCTTTGCAACATCCCATCCTCTCCTCTCTCTCTCTCTCTCTCTTTACAACATCCCATCCTCTCCTCCCTCTCTCTCTTTACAACATTCCATCCTCCCCTCCCTCTCTCACTCTCTTTACTACATCCTGTCCTCTCCACCCTCTCCCTCTCTGTCTTTACAACATCCCATCCTCTCCTCTCTCACTCACTTTACTACATCCTGTCCTCTCCTCCCTCTCCCTCTCTGTCTTTTCAACATCCCATCCTCTCCTCCCTCTCTCTCTATCTCTTTACAACATCCCATCCTCTCCTCCATCTCTCTCTCTCTTTACAACATCCCATCCTCTCCTCTCCTCTCTCGCTCTCTTTACAACATCCCGTCCTCTCCTCCCTCTCTCTCTCGCTTTACAACATCCCGTCCTCTCCTCCCTCTCTCTCTCTCTTTACAACATTCCATCCTCTCCTCCCTCTCGCTCTCTTTACAACATCCCATCCTCTCCACCCTCTCTCTCTCTCTCTTTACAACATTCCATCATCTCCTCCCTCTCTCTCTCTCTTGACAACATTCCATCCTCTCCTCCCTCTCTCTCTCTCTTGACAACATCCCATCCTCTCCTCCCTCTCTCTCTCTCTCTTTACAACATCCCATTCTCTCCTCTCTCTCTCTCTCTCTTTACAACATCACATCCTCTCCTCCCTCTCTCTCTCTCTCTCTTTACAACATACCCTCCTCTCCTCTATCTCTCTCTCTTTCCAACATCCGATCCTCTCCTCCCTCCTTCTCCCTCTTCACAACATCCCATCCTCTCCTCCCTCTCTCTCTCTCTCCTTACAACATCCCATCCTCTCCTCCCTCTCTCTCTCTCTCTTTACAACATTCCATCCTCTCCTCCCTCTCTCTCCCTCTTTACAACATCCCATCCTCTCCTCCCTCTCTCTCTCTCTCCTTACAACATCCCATCCTCTCCTCCCTCTCTCTCTCTCGCTTTGCAACATTCCATCCTCTCATCCCTCTCTCTCTCGCTGTACAACATCCCGTCCTCTCCTCCCTCTCTCTCTCTCTCTTTACAACTTCCCATCCTCTCCTCCCTCTCTCACTATCTCTTTACAACATCCCATCCTCTCCTCCCTCTCTCTCTCTCTCTTTACAACATCCCATCCTCTCCTCCCTCTCTCTCTCTTTACAACATCCCATCCTCTGCTCCCTCTCTCTCTCTCTCTTTACAACATCCCATTCTCTCCTCCCTCTCTCTCTCTCTTTACAACATCTCGTCCTCTCTTCCCTCTCTCTCTCTCTCTTTACAACATCCCATCCTCTCCTCTCCTCTCTCTCTCTCTCTTTACAACATGCCATCCTCTCCTCCCTCTCTCTCTCTTTACAACATTCCATCCTCTCCTCCCTCTCTCTCCCTCTTTACAACATCCCATCCTCTCCTCCCTCTCTCTCTCTCTCTTTACAACATTCCATCCTCTCATCCCTCTCTCTCTCTCCTTAAAACATTCCATCCTCTCCTACCTCTCTCTCTCTCTCTTTCCAGCATCCCATCCTCTCCTCCCTCTCTCTTTCTCTCTTTACAACATCCCATCCTTCCCTCCCTCTCTCACTCTCTTTACAGCATCCCATCCTCTCCTCCCTCTCTCTCTCTCTCTTTGCAACATTCCATCCTCTCCTCCCTCTCTCTCTCGCTTTACAACATCCCGTCCTCTCCTCCCTCTCGCTCTCTCTTTACAACATTCCATCCTCTCCTCCCTCTCACTCTCTATACAACATCCCGTCCTCTCCTCCCTCTCTCACTCTCTCTTTACAGCATCCCATCCTCTCCTCCCTCTCTCTCTCTCTCTTTACAACATCCCGTCCTCTCCTCCCTCTCTCTCTCTCTTTACAACATCCCATCCTCTCCTCCCTCTCACTCTCTCTCTCTTTACAACATCCTGTCCTCTCCTCCCTCTCTCACTGTCTCTTTACAACATCCTGTCCTCTCCTACCTCTCTCACTCTCTCTTTCCAACATCCTGTCCTCTCCACCCTCTCCCTCTCTGTCTTTACAACATCCCATCCTCTCCTCCCTCTCTCTCTTTACAACATTCCATCCTCTCCTCCCTCTCTCTCTCTCTTTACAACATCCCATCCTCTCCTCCCTCTCTCTCTTTACAACATTCCATCCTCCCCTCCCTCTCTCACTCTCTTTACTACATCCTGTCCTCTCCACCCTCTCCCTCTCTGTCTTTACAACATCCCATCCTCTCCTCCCTCTCTCTCTTTACAACATTCCATCCTCTCCTCCCTCCCTCTCTCTCTTTGCAACATCCCATCCTCTCCTCTCTCTCTCTCTCTCTCTTTACAACATCCCATCCTCTCCTCCCTCTCTCTCTTTACAACATTCCATCCTCCCCTCCCTTTCTCACTCTCTTTACTACATCCTGTCCTCTCCACCCTCTCCCTCTCTGTCTTTACAACATCCCATCCTCTCCTCCCTCTCTCTCTTTACAACATTCCATCCTCTCCTCCCTCTCTCTCTCTCTTTGCAACATCCCATCCTCTCCTCTCTCTCTCTCTCTCTCTTTACAACATCCCATCCTCTCCTCCCTCTCTCTCTTTACAACATTCCATCCTCTCCTCCCTCTCGCTCTCTTTACAACATCCCATCCTCTCCACCCTCTCTCTCTCTCTCTTTACAACATTCCATCATCTCCTCCCTCCCTCTCTCTCTTGACCACATTCCATCCTCTCCTCCCTCTCTCTCTCTCTTTACAACATCCCATCCTCTCCTCCCTCTCTCTCTCTCTCTTTACAACATCCCATCCTCTCCTCCATCTCTCTCTCTCTTTACAACATCCCATCCTGTCCTCTCCTCTCTCGCTCTCTTTACAACATCCCGTCCTCTCCTCCCTCTCTCTCTCGCTTTACAACATCCCGTCCTCTCCTCCCTCTCTCTCTCTCTTTACAACATTCCACCCTCTCCTCCCTCTCGCTCTCTTTACAACATCCCATCCTCTCCACCCTCTCTCTCTCTCTCTTTACAACATTCCATCATCTCCTCCCTCTCTCTCTCTCTTGACCACATTCCATCCTCTCCTCCCTCTCTCTCTCTCTTTACAACATCCCATCCTCTCCTCCCTCTCTCTCTCTCTCTTTACAACATCCCATCCTCTCCTCCATCTCTCTCTCTCTTTACAACATCCCATCCTGTCCTCTCCTCTCTCGCTCTCTTTACAACATCCCGTCCTCTCCTCCCTCTCTCTCTCGCTTTACAACATCCCGTCCTCTCCTCCCTCTCTCTCTCACTTGACAACATTCCATCCTCTCCTCCCTCTCTCTCTCTCTTTACAACATCCCATCCTCTCCTCCCTCTCTCTCTCTCTCTCTCTTTACAACATCCCATTCTCTCCTCTCTCTCTCTCTCTCTTTACAACATCACATCCTCTCCTCCCTCTCTCTCTCTCTCTCTTTACAACATACCCTCCTCTCCCCTCTCTCTCTCTCTTTCCAACATCCGATCCTCTCCTCCCTCCTTCTCCCTCTTCACAACATCCCATCCTCTCCTCCCTCTCTCTCTCTCTCCTTACAACATCCCATCCTCTCCTCCCTCTCTCTCTCTCTCTTTACAACATTCCATCCTCTCCTCCCTCTCTCTCCCTCTTTACAACATCCCATCCTCTCCTCCCTCTCTCTCTCTCCTTACAACATCCCATCCTCTCCTCCCTCTCTCTCTCTCGCTTTGCAACATTCCATCCTCTCCTCCCTCTCTCTCTCGCTGTACAACATCCCGTCCTCTCCTCCCTCTCTCTCTCTCTCTTTACAACTTCCCATCCTCTCCTCCCTCTCTCACTATCTCTTTACAACATCCCATCCTCTCCTCCCTCTCTCTCTCTCTCTTTACAACATCCCATCCTCTCCTCCCTCTCTCTCTCTTTACAACATCCCATCCTCTGCTCCCTCTCACTCTCTCTCTTTACAACATCCCATTCTCTCCTCCCTCTCTCTCTCTCTTTACAACATCCCATCCTCTCCTCCCTCTCTCTCTTTACAACATTCCATCCTCTCCTCCCTCTCTCTCTCTCTTTACAACATCCCATCCTCTCCTCCCACTCTCTCTTTACAACATTCCATCCTCCCCTCCCTCTCTCACTCTCTTTACTACATCCTGTCCTCTCCACCCTCTCCCTCTCTGTCTTTACAACATCCCATCCTCTCCTCCCTCTCTCTCTTTACAGCATTCCATCCTCTCCTCCCTCCCTCTCTCTCTTTGCAACATCCCATCCTCTCCTCTCTCTCTCTCTCTCTCTTTACAACATCCCATCCTCTCCTCCCTCTCTCTCTTTACAACATTCCATCCTCCCCTCCCTCTCTCACTCTCTTTACTACATCCTGTCCTCTCCACCCTCTCCCTCTCTGTCTTTACAACATCCCATCCTCTCCTCCCTCTCTCTCTTTACAACATTCCATCCTCTCCTCCCTCTCTCTCTCTCTTTGCAACATCCCATCCTCTCCTCTCTCTCTCTCTCTCTCTTTACAACATCCCATCCTCTCCTCCCTCTCTCTCTTTACAACATTCCATCCTCTCCTCCCTCTCGCTCTCTTTACAACATCCCATCCTCTCCACCCTCTCTCTCTCTCTCTTTACAACATTCCATCATCTCCTCCCTCTCTCTCTCTCTTGACCACATTCCATCCTCTCCTCCCTCTCTCTCTCTCTTTACAACATCCCATCCTCTCCTCCCTCTCTCTCTCTCTCTTTACAACATCCCATCCTCTCCTCCATCTCTCTCTCTCTTTACAACATCCCATCCTGTCCTCTCCTCTCTCGCTCTCTTTACAACATCCCGTCCTCTCCTCCCTCTCTCTCTCGCTTTACAACATCCCGTCCTCTCCTCCCTCTCTCTCTCTCTTTACAACATTCCATCCTCTCCTCCCTCTCGCTCTCTTTACAACATCCCATCCTCTCCACCCTCTCTCTCTCTCTCTTTACGACATTCCATCATCTCCTACCTCTCTCTCTCTCTTGACCACATTCCATCCTCTCCTCCCTCTCTCTCTCTCTTTACAACATCCCATCCTCTCCTCCCTCTCTCTCTCTCTCTTTACAACATCCCATCCTCTCCTCCATCTCTCTCTCTCTTTACAACATCCCATCCTGTCCTCTCCTCTCTCGCTCTCTTTACAACATCCCGTCCTCTCCTCCCTCTCTCTCTCGCTTTACAACATCCCGTCCTCTCCTCCCTCTCTCTCTCACTTGACAACATTCCATCCTCTCCTCCCTCTCTCTCTCTCTTTACAACATCCCATCCTCTCCTCCCTCTCTGTCTCTCTCTTTACAACATCCCATTCTCTCCTCTCTCTCTCTCTCTCTTTACAACATCACATCCTCTCCTCCCTCTCTCTCTCTCTCTCTTTACAACATACCCTCCTCTCCCCTCTCTCTCTCTCTTTCCAACATCCGATCCTCTCCTCCCTCCTTCTCCCTCTTCACAACATCCCATCCTCTCCTCCCTCTCTCTCTCTCTCCTTACAACATCCCATCCTCTCCTCCCTCTCTCTCTCTCTCTTTACAACATTCCATCCTCTCCTCCCTCTCTCTCCCTCTTTACAACATCCCATCCTCTCCTCCCTCTCTCTCTCTCTCCTTACAACATCCCATCCTCTCCTCCCTCTCTCTCTCTCGCTTTGCAACATTCTATCCTCTCCTCCCTCTCTCTCTCGCTGTACAACATCCCGTCCTCTCCTCCCTCTCTCTCTCTCTCTTTACAACTTCCCATCCTCTCCTCCCTCTCTCACTATCTCTTTACAACATCCCATCCTCTCCTCCCTCTCTCTCTCTCTCTTTACAACATCCCATCCTCTCCTCCCTCTCTCTCTCTTTACAACATCCCATCCTCTGCTCCCTCTCACTCTCTCTCTTTACAACATCCCATTCTCTCCTCCCTCTCTCTCTCTCTTTACAACATCCCATCCTCTCCTCCCTCTCTCTCTTTACAACATTCCATCCTCCCCTCCCTCTCTCACTCTCTTTACTACATCCTGTCCTCTCCACCCTCTCCCTCTCTGTCTTTACAATATCCCAACCTCTCCTCCCTCTCTCACTATCTCTTTACAACATCCCATCCTCTCCTCCCTCTCGTTCTTACTTTACAACATCTCGTCCTCTCCTCCCTCTCTCTCTCTCTTTACAACATCTCGTCCTCTCCTCCCTCTCTCTCTCTCTTTACAACATACCCTCCTCTCCTCTCTCTCTGTCTCTTTACAACATCCCATCCTCTCCTCCCTCTCTCTCTCTTTACAACATTCCATCCTCTCCTCCCTCTCTCTCCCTCTTTACAACATCCCATCCTCTCCTCCCTCTCTCTCTCTCTCTTTACAACATTCCATCCTCTCATCCCTCTCTCTCTCTCCTTACAACATTCCATCCTCTCCTCCCTCTCTCTCTCTCCCTTTCCAGCATCCCATCCTCTCCTCCCTCTCTCTTTCTCTCTTTACAACATCCCATCCTTCCCTCCCTCTCTCACTCTCTTTACAGCATCCCATCCTCTCCTCCCTCTCTCTCTCTCTCTTTGCAACATTCCATCCTCTCCTCCCTCTCTCTCTCGCTTTACAACATCCCGTCCTCTCCTCCCTCTCTCTCTCTCTTTACAACATTCCATCCTCTCCTCCCTCTCACTCTCTATACAACATCCCGTCCTCTCCTCCCTCTCTCACTCTCTCTTTACAGCATCCCATCCTCTCCTCCCTCTCTCTCTCTCTCTTTACAACATCCCGTCCTCTCCTCCCTCTCTCTCTCTCTTTACAACATCCCATCCTCTCCTCCCTCTCTCTCTCTCTCTCTTTGCAACATCCCGTCCTCTCCTCCCTCTCTCACTGTCTCTTTACAACATCCTGTCCTCTCCTACCTCTCTCACTCTCTCTTTCCAACATCCTGTCCTCTCCACCCTCTCCTTCTCTGTCTTTACAACATCCCATCCTCTCCTCCCTCTCTCTCTTTACAACATTCCATCCTCTCCTCCCTCTCTCTCTCTCTTTACAACATCCCATCCTCTCCTCCCTCTCTCTCTTTACAACATTCCATCCTCCCCTCCCTCTCTCACTCTCTTTACTACATCCTGTCCTCTCCACCCTCTCCCTCTCTGTCTTTACAACATCCCATCCTCTCCTCCCTCTCTCTCTTTACAACATTCCATCCTCTCCTCCCTCTCTCTCTCTCTTTGCAACATCCCATCCTCTCCTCTCTCTCTCTCTCTCTCTTTACAACATCCCATCCTCTCCTCCCTCTCTCTCTTTACAACATTCCATCCTCCCCTCCCTTTCTCACTCTCTTTACTACATCCTGTCCTCTCCACCGTCTCCCTCTCTGTCTTTACAACATCCCATCCTCTCCTCTCTCACTCACTTTACTACATCCTGTCCTCTCCTCCCTCTCCCTCTCTGTCTTTTCAACATCCCATCCTCTCCTCCCTCTCTCTCTATCTCTTTACAACATCCCATCCTCTCCTCCATCTCTCTCTCTCTTTACAACATCCCATCCTCTCCTCTCCTCTCTCGCTCTCTTTACAACATCCCGTCCTCTCCTCCCTCTCTCTCTCTCTTTACAACATCACATCCTCTCCTCCCTCTCTCTCTCTCTCTCTTTACAACATACCCTCCTCTCCTCTCTCTCTCTCTCTTTCCAACATCCGATCCTCTCCTCCCTCCTTCTCCCTCTTCACAACATCCCATCCTCTCCTCCCTCTCTCTCTCTCTCCTTACAACATCCCATCCTCTCCTCCCTCTCTCTCTCTCTCTTTACAACATTCCATCCTCTCCTCCCTCTCTCTCTCTCTTTACAACATCCCATCCTCTCCTCCCTCTCTCTCTCTCTCCTTACAACATCCCATCCTCTCCTCCCTCTCTCTCTCTCGCTTTGCAACATTCCATCCTCTCCTCCCTCTCTCTCTCGCTGTACAACATCCCGTCCTCTCCTCCCTCTCTCTCTCTCTCTTTACAACTTCCCATCCTCTCCTCCCTCTCTCACTATCTCTTTACAACATCCCATCCTCTCCTCCCTCTCTCTCTCTCTCTTTACAACATCCCATCCTCTCCTCCCTCTCTCTCTCTTTACAACATCCCATCCTCTGCTCCCTCTCTCTCTCTCTCTTTACAACATCCCATTCTCTCCTCCCTCTCTCTCTCTCTTTACAACATCTCGTCCTCTCTTCCCTCTCTCTCTCTCTCTTTACAACATCCCATCCTCTCCTCTCCTCTCTCTCTCTCTCTTTACAACATGCCATCCTCTCCTCCCTCTCTCTCTCTTTACAACATACCATCCTCTCCTCCCTCTTTCTCTCCCTCTTTACAACATCCCAACCTCTCCTCCCTCTCTCTCTCTCTTTACAACATCTCGTCCTCTCCTCGCTCTCTCTCTCTCTCTTTACAACATCCTGTCCTCTCCTCCCTCTCTCTCTCTCTTTGCAACATCCCATCCTCTCCTCCCTCTCTCTCTCTCTTTACAACATCCCATCCTCTCCTCCCTCTCTCTCTCTCTCTTTACAATATCCCAACCTCTCCTCCCTCTCTCACTATCTCTTTACAACATCCCATCCTCTCCTCCCTCTCGTTCTCTCTTTACAACATCCCGTCCTCTCCTCCCTCTCTCTCTCTCTCTTCACAACATCCCGTCCTCTCCTCCCTCTTTCACTGTCTCTTTACAACATCCTGTACTCTCCTACCTCTCTCACTCTCTCTTTACAACATCCCATCCTCCCCTCCCTCTCTCACTCTCTTTACTACATCCTGTCCTCTCCTCCCTCTCTCTCTCTCTTTACAACATTCCATCCTCTCCACCCTCTCTCTCTCTCTCTTTACAACATCCCATCCTCTCCTCCCTCTCTCTCTCTCTCTTTGCAACATCCATCCTCTCCTCCCTCTCTCTCTCTTTACAACATCCCGTCCTCTCCTCCCTCTCTCTCTCTCTACAACATTCCATCCTCTCCTCCCTCTCCCTCTCTCTTTACAACATTCCGTCCTCTCCTCCCTCTCTCTCACTCTTTACAACATCCCATCCTCTCCTCCCTCTCTCTCTCTCTCTTTACAACATTCCATCCTCTCCTCCCTCTCTCTCTCTCTCTTTACATCATCCCATCCTCTCCTCCCTCTCACTCTCTATACAACATCCCGTCCTCTCCTCCCTCTCTCACTCTCTCTTTACAGCATCCCATCCTCTCCTCCCTCTCTCTCTCTCTCTTTACAACATCCTGTCCTCTGCTCCCTCTCTCTCTCTCTTACAACATCCCATCCTCTCCTCCCTCTCTCTCTCTCTCTCTTTACAACATCCCGTCCTCTCCTCCCTCTCTCACTGTCTCTTTACAACATCCTGTCCTCTCCTACCTCTCTCACTCTCTCTTTCCAACATCCTGTCCTCTCCACCCTCTCCCTCTCTGTCTTTACAACATCCCATCCTCTCCTCCCTCTCTCTCTTTACAACATTCCATCCTCTCCTCCCTCTCTCTCTCTCTTTACAACATCCCATCCTCTCCTCCCTCTCTCTCTTTACAACATTCCATCCTCCCCTCCCTCTCTCACTCTCTTTACTACATCCTGTCCTCTCCACCCTCTCCCTCTCTGTCTTTACAACATCCCATCCTCTCCTCCCTCTCTCTCTTTACAACATTCCATCCTCTCCTACCTCTCTCTCTCTCTTTGCAACATCCCATCCTCTCCTCTCTCTCTCTCTCTCTTTACAACATCCCATCCTCTCCTCCCTCACTCTCTTTACAACATTCCATCCTCCCCTCCCTCTCTCACTCTCTTTACTACATCCTGTCCTCTCCACCCTCTCCCTCTCTGTCTTTACAGCATCCCATCCTCTCCTCTCTCACTCTCTTTACTACATCCTGTCATCTCCTCCCTCTCCCTCTCTGTCTTTTCAACATCCCATCCTCTCCTCCCTCTCTCTCTATCTCTTTACAACATCCCATCCTCTCCTCCATCTCTCTCTCTCTTTACAACATCCCATCCTCTCCTCTTCTCTCTCGCTCTCTTTACAACATCCCGTCCTCTCCTCCCTCTCTCTCTCTCGCTTTACAACATCCCGTCCTCTCCTCCCTCTCTCTCTCTCTTTACAACATTCCATCCTCTCCTCCCTCTCGCTCTCTTTACAACATCCCATCCTCTCCACCCTCTCTCTCTCTCTCTTTACAACATTCCATCATCTCCTCCCTCTCTCTCTCTCTTGACAACATTCCATCCTCTCCTCCCTCTCTCTCTCTCTTTACAACATCCCATCCTCTCCTCCCTCTCTCTCTCTCTCTTTACAACATCCCATTCTCTCCTCTCTCTCTCTCTCTTTACAACATCACATCCTCTGCTCCCTCTCTCTCTCTCTCTCTTTACAACATACCCTCCTCTCCTCTCTCTCTCTCTGTTTCCAACATCCGATCCTCTCCTCCCTCCTTCTCCCTCTTCACAACATCCCATCCTCTCCTCCCTCTCTCTCTCTCTCCTTACAACATCCCATCCTCTCCTCCCTCTCTCTCTCTCTCTTTACAACATTCCATCCTCTCCTCCCTCTCTCTCCCTCTTTACAACATCCCATCCTCTCCTCCCTCTCTCTCTCTCTCCTTACAACATCCCATCCTCTCCTCCCTCTCTCTCTCTCGCTTTGCAACATTCCATCCTCTCCTCCCTCTCTCTCTCGCTGTACAACATCCCGTCCTCTCCTCCCTCTCTCTCTCTCTCTTTACAACTTCCCATCCTCTCCTCCCTCTCTCACTATCTCTTTACAACATCCCATCCTCTCCTCCCTCTCTCTCTCTCTCTTTACAACATCCCATCCTCTCCTCCCTCTCTCTCTCTTTACAACATCCCATCCTCTGCTCCCTCTCTCTCTCTCTCTTTACAACATCCCATTCTCTCCTCCCTCTCTCTCTCTCTTTACAACATCTCGTCCTCTCTTCCCTCTCTCTCTCTCTCTTTACAACATCCCATCCTCTCCTCTCCTCTCTCTCTCTCTCTTTACAACATGCCATCCTCTCCTCCCTCTCTCTCTCTTTACAACATACCATCCTCTCCTCCCTCTTTCTCTCCCTCTTTACAACATCCCAACCTCTCCTCCCTCTCTCTCTCTCTTTACAACATCTCGTCCTCTCCTCACTCTCTCTCTCTCTCTTTACAACATCCTGTCCTCTCCTCCCTCTCTCTCTCTCTCTCTTTACAACATCCCGTCCTCTCCTCCCTCTCTCTCTCTCTTTACAACATCCCATCCTCTCCTCCCTCTCTCTCTCTCTCTTTACAATATCCCAACCTCTCCTCCCTCTCTCACTATCTCTTTACAACATCCCATCCTCTCCTCCCTCTCGTTCTCTCTTTACAACATCCCGTCCTCTCCTCCCTCTCTCTCTCTCACTTCACAACATCCCGTCCTCTCCTCCCTCTTTCACTGTCTCTTTACAACATCCTGTCCTCTCCTACCTCTCTCACTCTCTCTTTACAACATCCTGTCCTCTCCACCCTCTCCCTCTCTGTCTTTACAACATCCCATCCTCTCCTCCCTCTCTCTCTTTACAACATTCCATCCTCTCCTCCCTCTCTCTCTCTCTTTACAACATCCCATCCTCTCCTCCCTCTCTCTCTTTACAACATTCCATCCTCTCCACCCTCTCTCTCTCTCTCTTTACAACATCCCATCCTCTCCTCCCTCTCTCTCTCTCTCTTTGCAACATCCATCCTCTCCTCCCTCTCTCTCTCTTTACAACATCCCGTCCTCTCCTCCCTCTCTCTCTCTCTACAACATTCCATCCTCTCCTCCCTCTCCCTCTCTCTTTACAACATCCCATCCTCTCCTCCCTCTCTCTCTCTCTTTACAACATTCCATCCTCTCCTCCCTCTCTCTCACTCTTTACAACATCCCATCCTCTCCTCCCTCTCTCTCTCTCTCTTTACAACATTCCATCCTCTCCTCCCTCTCTCTCTCTCTCTTTACATCATCCCATCCTCTCCTCCCTCTCACTCTCTATACAACATCCCGTCCTCTCCTCCCTCTCTCACTCTCTCTTTACAGCATCCCATCCTCTCCTCCCTCTCTCTCTCTCTCTTTACAACATCCCGTCCTCTCCTCCCTCTCTCTCTCTCTTTACAACATCCCATCCTCTCCTCCCTCTCTCTCTCTCTCTCTTTACAACATCCCGTCCTCTCCTCCCTCTCTCACTGTCTCTTTACAACATCCTGTCCTCTCCTACCTCTCTCACTCTCTCTTTCCAACATCCTGTCCTCTCCACCCTCTCCCTCTCTGTCTTTACAACATCCCATCCTCTCCTCCCTCTCTCTCTTTACAACATTCCATCCTCTCCTCCCTCTCTCTCTCTCTTTACAACATCCCATCCTCTCCTCCCTCTCTCTCTTTACAACATTCCATCCTCCCCTCCCTCTCTCACTCTCTTTACTACATCCTGTCCTCTCCACCCTCTCCCTCTCTGTCTTTACAACATCCCATCCTCTCCTCCCTCTCTCTCTTTACAACATTCCATCCTCTCCTCCCTCTCTCTCTCTCTTTGCAACATCCCATCCTCTCCTCTCTCTCTCTCTCTCTCTTTACAACATCCCATCCTCTCCTCCCTCTCTCTCTTTACAACATTCCATCCTCCCCTCCCTCTCTCACTCTCTTTACTACATCCTGTCCTCTCCACCCTCTCCCTCTCTGTCTTTACAACATCCCATCCTCTCCTCTCTCACTCTCTTTACTACATCCTGTCCTCTCCTCCCTCTCCCTCTCTGTCTTTTCAACATCCCATCCTCTCCTCCCTCTCTCTCTATCTCTTTACAACATCCCATCCTCTCCTCCATCTCTCTCTCTCTTTACAACATCCCATCCTCTCCTCTCCTCTCTCGCTCTCTTTACAACATCCCGTCCTCTCCTCCCTCTCTCTCTCGCTTTACAACATCCCGTCCTCTCCTCCCTCTCTCTCTCTCTTTACAAAATTCCATCCTCTCCTCCCTCTCGCTCTCTTTACAACATCCCATCCTCTCCACCCTCTCTCTCTCTCTCTTTACAACATTCCATCATCTCCTCCCTCTCTCTCTCTCTTGACAACATTCCATCCTCTCCTCCCTCTCTCTCTCTCTTTACAACATCCCATCCTCTCCTCCCTCTCTCTCTCTCTCTTTACAACATCCCATTCTCTCCTCTCTCTCTCTCTCTCTTTACAACATCACATCCTCTCCTCCCTCTCTCTCTCTCTCTCTTTGCAACATACCCTCCTCTCCTCTCTCTCTCTCTCTTTCCAACATCCGATCCTCTCCTCCCTCCTTCTCCCTCTTCACAACATCCCATCCTCTCCTCCCTCTCTCTCTCTCTCCTTACAACATCCCATCCTCTCCTCCCTCTCTCTCTCTCTCTTTACAACATCCCATCCTCTCCTCCCTCTCTCTCTCTCTCCTTACAACATCCCATCCTCTCCTCCCTCTCTCTCTCTCGCTTTGCAACATTCCATCCTCTCCTCCCTCTCTCTCTCGCTTTACAACATCCCATCCTCTCCTCCCTCTCTCTCTCTCTCTTTACAACTTCCCATCCTCTCCTCCCTCTCTCACTATCTCTTTACAACATCCCATCCTCTCCTCCCTCTCTCTCTCTCTCTTTACAACATCCCATCCTCTCCTCCCTCTCTCTCTCTTTACAACATCCCATCCTCTGCTCCCTCTCTCTCTCTCTCTTTACAACATCCCATTCTCTCCTCCCTCTCTCTCTCTCTTTACAACATCTCGTCCTCTCTTCCCTCTCTCTCTCTCTCTTTACAACATCCCATCCTCTCCTCTCCTCTCTCTCTCTCACTTTACAACATGCCATCCTCTCCTCCCTCTCTCTCTCTTTACAACATCCCAACCTCTCCTCCCTCTCTCTCTCTCTTTACAACATCTCGTCCTCTCCTCCCTCTCTCTCTCTCTCTTTACAACATCCTGTCCTCTCCTCCCTCTCTCTCTCTCTCTCTTTACAACATCCCGTCCTCTCCTCCCTCTCTCTCTCTCTTTACAACATCCCATCTTCTCCTCCCTCTCTCTCTCTCTCTTTACAATATCCCAACCTCTCCTCCCTCTCTCACTATCTCTTTACAACATCCCATCCTCTCCTCCCTCTCGTTCTCTCTTTACAACATCCCGTCCTCTCCTCCCTCTGTCTCTCTCTCTTCACAACATCCCGTCCTCTCCTCCCTCTTTCACTGTCTCTTTACAACATCCTGTCCTCTCCTACCTCTCTCACTCTCTCTTTACAACATCCCATCCTCCCCTCCCTCTCTCACTCTCTTTACTACATCCTGTCCTCTCCTCCCTCTCTCTCTCTCTTTACAACATTCCAATCTCTCCACCCTCTCTCTCTCTCTCTTTACATCATCCCATCCTCTCCTCCCTCTCTCTCTCTCTCTTTGCAACATCCATCCTCTCCTCCCTCTCTCTCTCTTTACAACATCCCGTCCTCTCCTCCCTCACTCTCTCTCTACAACATTCCATCCTCTCCTCCCTCTCCCTCTCTCTTTACAACATTCCATCCTCTCCTCCCTCTCTCTCACTCTTTACAACATCCCATCCTCTCCTCCCTCTCTCTCTCTCTCTTTACAACATTCCATCCTCTCCTCCCTCTCTCTCTCTCTCTTTACATCATCCCATCCTCTCCTCCCTCTCACTCTCTATACAACATCCCGTCCTCTCCTCCCTCTCTCACTCTCTCTTTACAGCATCCCATCCTCTCCTCCCCCTCTCTCTCTCTCTTTACAACATCCCGTCCTCTCCTCCCTCTCTCTCTCTCTTTACAACATCCCATCCTCTCCTCCCTCTCTCTCTCTCTCTCTTTACAACATCCCGTCCTCTCCTCCCTCTCTCACTGTCTCTTTACAACATCCTGTCCTCTCCTACCTCTCTCACTCTCTGTTTCCAACATCCTGTCCTCTCCACCCTCTCCCTCTCTGTCTTTACAACATCCCATCCTCTCCTCCCTCTCTCTCTTTACAACATTCCATCCTCTCCTCCCTCTCTCTCTCTCTTTACAACATCCCATCCTCTCCTCCCTCTCTCTCTTTACAACATTCCATCCTCCCCTCCCTCTCTCACTCTCTTTACTACATCCTGTCCTCTCCACCCTCTCCCTCTCTGTCTTTACAACATCCCATCCTCTCCTCCCTCTCTCTCTTTACAACATTCCATCCTCTCCTCCCTCTCTCTCTCTCTTTGCAACATCCCATCCTCTCCTCTCTCTCTCTCTCTCTCTTTACAACATCCCATCCTCTCCTCCCTCTCTCTCTTTACAACATTGCATCCTCCCATCCCTCTCTCACTCTCTTTACTACATCCTGCCCTCTCCACCCTCTCCCTCTCTGTCTTTACAACATCCCATCCTCTCCTCTCTCACTCTCTTTACTACATCCTGTCCTCTCCTCCCTCTCCCTCTCTGTCTTTTCAACATCCCATCCTCTCCTCCCTCTCTCTCTATCTCTTTACAACATCCCATCCTCTCCTCCATCTCTCTCTCTCTTTACAACATCCCATCCTCTCCTCTCCTCTCTCGCTCTCTTTACAACATCCCGTCCTCTCCTCCCTCTCTCTCTTTACAACATCTCATCCTCTCCTCCCTCTCTCTCTCTCTTTACAACATCCAATTCTCTCCTCTCTCTCTCTCTCTCTCTTTACAACATCCCATCCTCTCCTCCCTCTCTCTCTCTCTCTTTACAACATTCCATCCTCTCCTCCCTCTCTCTCCCTCTTTACAACATCCCATCCTCTCCTCCCTCTCTCTCTCTCTCTTTACAACATTCCATCCTCTCATCCCTCTCTCTCTCTCCTTACAACATTCCATCCTCTCCTCCCTCTCTCTCTCTCCCTTTCCAGCATCCCATCCTCTCCTCCCTCTCTCTCTCTCTCTTTACAACATCCCATCCTTCCCTTCCTCTCTCACTCTCTTTACAGCATCCCGTCCTCTCCTCCCTCTCTCTCTCTCTCTTTCCAACATCCGATCCTCTCCTCCCTCTCTCTCCCTCTTCACAACATCCCATCCTCTCCTCCCTCTCTCTCTCTCTCCTTACAACATCCCATCCTCTCCTCCCTCTCTCTCTCTCTCTTTACAACATTCCATCCTCTCCTCCCTCCCTCTCCCTCTTTACAACATCCCATCCTCTCCTCCCTCTCTCTCTCTCTCCTTACAACATCCCATCCTCTCCTCCCTCTCTCTCTCTCTCTTTGCAACATTCCATCCTCTCCTCCCTCTCTCTCTCGCTTTACAACATCCGGTCCTCTCCTCCCTCTCTCTCTCTCCCTTTACAACATCCCATCCTTTCCTCCCTCTCTCTCTCTTTACAACATCCCATCCTCTCCTCCCTCTCTCTCTCTCTTTACTACATCCTGTCCTCTCCTCCCTCTCTCTCTCGTTATAACATCCCATCCTCTCCTCCCTCTCTCTCTCTCTCTTTACAACATCCCATCCTTTCCTCCCTCTCTCTCTCTTTACAACATCCCATCCTCTCCTCCCTCTCTCTCTCTCTTTACTACATCCTGTCCTCTCCTCCCTCTCTCTCTCGTTATAACATCCCATCCTCTCCTCCCTCTCTCTCGCTCTTTACAACATCCCATCCTCTCCTCCCTCTCTCTCTCTCTTGACAACATCCCAACCTCTCCTCCCTCTCCCTCTTTCTTTACAACATCCCATCCTCTCCTCCCTCTCTCTCTCTCTTTACAACATCCCGTCCTCTCCTCCCTCTCTCTCTCTCTCTCTCTATACAACATCCCATCCTCTCCTCCCTCTCTCTCGCACTTTACAACATCCCATCCTCTCCTCCCTCTCTCTCTCTCTCTTTGCAACATCCCATCCTCTCCTCTCTCTCTCACTCATTCCAACATCCCATCCTCTCCTCCCTCTCTCTCTCTCTTGACAACATCCCATCCTCTCCTCCCTCTCCCTCTTTCTTTACAACATCCCATCCTCTCCTCCCTCTCTCTCTCTCTTTACAATATCCCGTCCTCTCCTCCCTCTCTCTCTCTTTCTCACCCCCCGTCCTCTCCTCCGTCTCTCTCTTTCCAACATCCCATCCTCTCTCTCTCTCTCTGTCTCTCTTTCCAACATCCCATCCTCTCCTCCCTCTCTCTCTCTCTTTGCAACATCCCATCCTCTCCTCCCTCTTTCGCGCTCTTTACAACATCCCATCCTCTCCTCCCTCTCTCTCTCTGGCTTTACAACATCCCGTCCTCTCCTCCCTCTCTCTCTCTCTCTTTACAACTTCCCATCCTCTCCTCCCTCTCTCACTATCTCTTTACAACATCCCATCCTCTCCTCCCTCTCTCTCTCTCTCTTTACAACATCCCATCCTCTCCTCCCTCTCTCTCTCTTTACAACATCCCATCCTCTGCTCCCTCTCTCTCTCTCTCTTTACAACATCCCATTCTCTCCTCCCTCTCTCTCTCTCTTTACAACATCTCGTCCTCTCTTCCCTCTCTCTCTCTCTCTTTACAACATCCCATCCTCTCCTCTCCTCTCTCTCTCTCTCTTTCCAACATGCCATCCTCTCCTCCCTCTCTCTCTCTTTACTACATCCCAACCTCTCCTCCCTCTCTCTCTCTCTTTACAACATCTCGTCCTCTCCTCCCTCTCTCTCTCTCTCTTTACAACATCCTGTCCTCTCCTCCCTCTCTCTCTCTCTCTCTTTACAACATCCCGTCCTCTCCTCCCTCTCTCTCTCTCTTTACAACTTCCCATCCTCTCCTCCCTCTCTCTCTCTCTCTTTACAATATCCCAACCTCTCCTCCCTCTCTCACTATCTCTTTGCAACATCCCATCCTCTCCTCCCTCTCGTTCTCTCTTTACAACATCCCGTCCTCTCCTCCCTCTCTCTCTCTCTCTTCACAACATCCCGTCCTCTCCTCCCTCTTTCACTGTCTCTTTACAACATCCTGTCCTCTCCTACCTCTCTCACTCTCTCTTTACAACATCCCATCCTCCCCTCCCTCTCTCACTCTCTTTACTACATCCTGTCCTCTCCTCCCTCTCTCTCTCTCTTTACAACATTCCATCCTCTCCACCCTCTCTCTCTCTCTCTTTACAACATCCCATCCTCTCCTCCCTCTCTCTCTCTCTCTTTGCAACATCCATCCTCTCCTCCCTCTCTCTCTCTTTACAACATCCCGTCCTCTCCTCCCTCTCTCTCTCTCTACAACATTCCATCCTCTCCTCCCTCTCCCTCTCTCTTTACAACATTCCATCCTCTCCTCCCTCTCTCTCACTCTTTACAACATCCCATCCTCTCCTCCCTCTCTCTCTCTCTCTTTACAACATTCCATCCTCTCCTCCCTCTCTCTCTCTCTCTTTACATCATCCCATCCTCTCCTCCCTCTCACTCTCTATACAACATCCCGTCCTCTCCTCCCTCTCTCACTCTCTCTTTACAGCATCCCATCCTCTCCTCCCTCTCTCTCTCTCTCTTTACAACATCCCGTCCTCTCCTCCCTCTCTCTCTCTCTTTACAACATCCCATCCTCTCCTCCCTCTCTCTCTCTCTCTCTTTACAACATCCCGTCCTCTCCTCCCTCTCTCTCTCTCTTTACAACATCCCATCTTCTCCTCCCTCTCTCTCTCTCTCTTTACAATATCCCAACCTCTCCTCCCTCTCTCACTATCTCTTTACAACATCCCATCCTCTCCTCCCTCTCGTTCTCTCTTTACAACATCCCGTCCTCTCCTCCCTCTGTCTCTCTCTCTTCACAACATCCCGTCCTCTCCTCCCTCTTTCACTGTCTCTTTACAACATCCTGTCCTCTCCTACCTCTCTCACTCTCTCTTTACAACATCCCATCCTCCCCTCCCTCTCTCACTCTCTTTACTACATCCTGTCCTCTCCTCCCTCTCTCTCTCTCTTTACAACATTCCAATCTCTCCACCCTCTCTCTCTCTCTCTTTACATCATCCCATCCTCTCCTCCCTCTCTCTCTCTCTCTTTGCAACATCCATCCTCTCCTCCCTCTCTCTCTCTTTACAACATCCCGTCCTCTCCTCCCTCACTCTCTCTCTACAACATTCCATCCTCTCCTCCCTCTCCCTCTCTCTTTACAACATTCCATCCTCTCCTCCCTCTCTCTCACTCTTTACAACATCCCATCCTCTCCTCCCTCTCTCTCTCTCTCTTTACAACATTCCATCCTCTCCTCCCTCTCTCTCTCTCTCTTTACATCATCCCATCCTCTCCTCCCTCTCACTCTCTATACAACATCCCGTCCTCTCCTCCCTCTCTCACTCTCTCTTTACAGCATCCCATCCTCTCCTCCCCCTCTCTCTCTCTCTTTACAACATCCCGTCCTCTCCTCCCTCTCTCTCTCTCTTTACAACATCCCATCCTCTCCTCCCTCTCTCTCTCTCTCTCTTTACAACATCCCGTCCTCTCCTCCCTCTCTCACTGTCTCTTTACAACATCCTGTCCTCTCCTACCTCTCTCACTCTCTGTTTCCAACATCCTGTCCTCTCCACCCTCTCCCTCTCTGTCTTTACAACATCCCATCCTCTCCTCCCTCTCTCTCTTTACAACATTCCATCCTCTCCTCCCTCTCTCTCTCTCTTTACAACATCCCATCCTCTCCTCCCTCTCTCTCTTTACAACATTCCATCCTCCCCTCCCTCTCTCACTCTCTTTACTACATCCTGTCCTCTCCACCCTCTCCCTCTCTGTCTTTACAACATCCCATCCTCTCCTCCCTCTCTCTCTTTACAACATTCCATCCTCTCCTCCCTCTCTCTCTCTCTTTGCAACATCCCATCCTCTCCTCTCTCTCTCTCTCTCTCTTTACAACATCCCATCCTCTCCTCCCTCTCTCTCTTTACAACATTGCATCCTCCCATCCCTCTCTCACTCTCTTTACTACATCCTGCCCTCTCCACCCTCTCCCTCTCTGTCTTTACAACATCCCATCCTCTCCTCTCTCACTCTCTTTACTACATCCTGTCCTCTCCTCCCTCTCCCTCTCTGTCTTTTCAACATCCCATCCTCTCCTCCCTCTCTCTCTATCTCTTTACAACATCCCATCCTCTCCTCCATCTCTCTCTCTCTTTACAACATCCCATCCTCTCCTCTCCTCTCTCGCTCTCTTTACAACATCCCGTCCTCTCCTCCCTCTCTCTCTTTACAACATCTCATCCTCTCCTCCCTCTCTCTCTCTCTTTACAACATCCAATTCTCTCCTCTCTCTCTCTCTCTCTCTTTACAACATCACATCCTCTCCTCCCTCTCTCTCTCTCTTTACAACATACCCTTCTCTCCTCTCTCTCTGTCTCTTTACAACATCCCATCCTCTCCTCCCTCTCTCTCTCTCTCTTTACAACATTCCATCCTCTCCTCCCTCTCTCTCCCTCTTTACAACATCCCATCCTCTCCTCCCTCTCTCTCTCTCTCTTTACAACATTCCATCCTCTCATCCCTCTCTCTCTCTCCTTACAACATTCCATCCTCTCCTCCCTCTCTCTCTCTCCCTTTCCAGCATCCCATCCTCTCCTCCCTCTCTCTCTCTCTCTTTACAACATCCCATCCTTCCCTTCCTCTCTCACTCTCTTTACAGCATCCCGTCCTCTCCTCCCTCTCTCTCTCTCTCTTTCCAACATCCGATCCTCTCCTCCCTCTCTCTCCCTCTTCACAACATCCCATCCTCTCCTCCCTCTCTCTCTCTCTCCTTACAACATCCCATCCTCTCCTCCCTCTCTCTCTCTCTCTTTACAACATTCCATCCTCTCCTCCCTCCCTCTCCCTCTTTACAACATCCCATCCTCTCCTCCCTCTCTCTCTCTCTCCTTACAACATCCCATCCTCTCCTCCCTCTCTCTCTCTCTCTTTGCAACATTCCATCCTCTCCTCCCTCTCTCTCTCGCTTTACAACATCCGGTCCTCTCCTCCCTCTCTCTCTCTCCCTTTACAACATCCCATCCTTTCCTCCCTCTCTCTCTCTTTACAACATCCCATCCTCTCCTCCCTCTCTCTCTCTCTTTACTACATCCTGTCCTCTCCTCCCTCTCTCTCTCGTTATAACATCCCATCCTCTCCTCCCTCTCTCTCTCTCTCTTTACAACATCCCATCCTTTCCTCCCTCTCTCTCTCTTTACAACATCCCATCCTCTCCTCCCTCTCTCTCTCTCTTTACTACATCCTGTCCTCTCCTCCCTCTCTCTCTCGTTATAACATCCCATCCTCTCCTCCCTCTCTCTCGCTCTTTACAACATCCCATCCTCTCCTCCCTCTCTCTCTCTCTTGACAACATCCCAACCTCTCCTCCCTCTCCCTCTTTCTTTACAACATCCCATCCTCTCCTCCCTCTCTCTCTCTCTTTACAACATCCCGTCCTCTCCTCCCTCTCTCTCTCTCTCTCTCTATACAACATCCCATCCTCTCCTCCCTCTCTCTCGCACTTTACAACATCCCATCCTCTCCTCCCTCTCTCTCTCTCTCTTTGCAACATCCCATCCTCTCCTCTCTCTCTCACTCATTCCAACATCCCATCCTCTCCTCCCTCTCTCTCTCTCTTGACAACATCCCATCCTCTCCTCCCTCTCCCTCTTTCTTTACAACATCCCATCCTCTCCTCCCTCTCTCTCTCTCTTTACAATATCCCGTCCTCTCCTCCCTCTCTCTCTCTTTCTCACCCCCCGTCCTCTCCTCCGTCTCTCTCTTTCCAACATCCCATCCTCTCTCTCTCTCTCTGTCTCTCTTTCCAACATCCCATCCTCTCCTCCCTCTCTCTCTCTCTTTGCAACATCCCATCCTCTCCTCCCTCTTTCGCGCTCTTTACAACATCCCATCCTCTCCTCCCTCTCTCTCTCTGGCTTTACAACATCCCGTCCTCTCCTCCCTCTCTCTCTCTCTCTTTACAACTTCCCATCCTCTCCTCCCTCTCTCACTATCTCTTTACAACATCCCATCCTCTCCTCCCTCTCTCTCTCTCTCTTTACAACATCCCATCCTCTCCTCCCTCTCTCTCTCTTTACAACATCCCATCCTCTGCTCCCTCTCTCTCTCTCTCTTTACAACATCCCATTCTCTCCTCCCTCTCTCTCTCTCTTTACAACATCTCGTCCTCTCTTCCCTCTCTCTCTCTCTCTTTACAACATCCCATCCTCTCCTCTCCTCTCTCTCTCTCTCTTTCCAACATGCCATCCTCTCCTCCCTCTCTCTCTCTTTACTACATCCCAACCTCTCCTCCCTCTCTCTCTCTCTTTACAACATCTCGTCCTCTCCTCCCTCTCTCTCTCTCTCTTTACAACATCCTGTCCTCTCCTCCCTCTCTCTCTCTCTCTCTTTACAACATCCCGTCCTCTCCTCCCTCTCTCTCTCTCTTTACAACTTCCCATCCTCTCCTCCCTCTCTCTCTCTCTCTTTACAATATCCCAACCTCTCCTCCCTCTCTCACTATCTCTTTACAACATCCCATCCTCTCCTCCCTCTCGTTCTCTCTTTACAACATCCCGTCCTCTCCTCCCTCTCTCTCTCTCTCTTCACAACATCCCGTCCTCTCCTCCCTCTTTCACTGTCTCTTTACAACATCCTGTCCTCTCCTACCTCTCTCACTCTCTCTTTACAACATCCCATCCTCCCCTCCCTCTCTCACTCTCTTTACTACATCCTGTCCTCTCCTCCCTCTCTCTCTCTCTTTACAACATTCCATCCTCTCCACCCTCTCTCTCTCTCTCTTTACAACATCCCATCCTCTCCTCCCTCTCTCTCTCTCTCTTTGCAACATCCATCCTCTCCTCCCTCTCTCTCTCTCTACAACATTCCATCCTCTCCTCCCTCTCCCTCTCTCTTTACAACATTCCATCCTCTCCTCCCTCTCTCTCACTCTTTACAACATCCCATCCTCTCCTCCCTCTCTCTCTCTCTCTTTACAACATTCCATCCTCTCCTCCCTCTCTCTCTCTCTCTTTACATCATCCCATCCTCTCCTCCCTCTCACTCTCTATACAACATCCCGTCCTCTCCTCCCTCTCTCACTCTCTCTTTACAGCATCCCATCCTCTCCTCCCTCTCTCTCTCTCTCTTTACAACATCCCGTCCTCTCCTCCCTCTCTCTCTCTCTTTACAACATCCCATCCTCTCCTCCCTCTCTCTCTCTCTCTCTTTACAACATCCCGTCCTCTCCTCCCTCTCTCACTGTCTCTTGACAACATCCTGTCCTCTCCTACCTCTCTCACTCTCTCTTTCCAACATCCTGTCCTCTCCACCCTCTCCCTCTCTGTCTTTACAACATCCCATCCTCTCCTCCCTCTCTCTCTTTACAACATTCCATCCTCTCCTCCCTCTCTCTCTCTCTTTACAACATCCCATCCTCTCCTCCCTCTCTCTCTTTACAACATTCCATCCTCCCCTCCCTCTCTCACTCTCTTTACTACATCCTGTCCTCTCCACCCTCTCCCTCTCTGTCTTTACAACATCCCATCCTCTCCTCCCTCTCTCTCTTTACAACATTCCATCCTCTCCTCCCTCTCTCTCTCTCTTTGCAACATCCCATCCTCTCCTCTCTCTCTCTCTCTCTCTTTACAACATCCCATCCTCTCCTCCCTCTCTCTCTTTACAACATTGCATCCTCCCATCCCTCTCTCACTCTCTTTACTACATCCTGCCCTCTCCACCCTCTCCCTCTCTGTCTTTACAACATCCCATCCTCTCCTCTCTCACTCTCTTTACTACATCCTGTCCTCTCCTCCCTCTCCCTCTCTGTCTTTTCAACATCCCATCCTCTCCTCCCTCTCTCTCTATCTCTTTACAACATCCCATCCTCTCCTCCATCTCTCTCTCTCTTTACAACATCCCATCCTCTCCTCTCCTCTCTCGCTCTCTTTACAACATCCCGTCCTCTCCTCCCTCTCTCTCTTTACAACATCTCATCCTCTCCTCCCTCTCTCTCTCTCTTTACAACATCCAATTCTCTCCTCTCTCTCTCTCTCTCTTTACAACATCACATCCTCTCCTCCCTCTCTCTCTCTCTTTACAACATACCCTCCTCTCCTCTCTCTCTGTCTCTTTACAACATCCCATCCTCTCCTCCCTCTCTCTCTCTCTCTTTACAACATTCCATCCTCTCCTCCCTCTCTCTTCCTCTTTACAACATCCCATCCTCTCCTCCCTCTCTCTCTCTCTCTTTACAACATTCCATCCCCTCATCCCTCTCTCTCTCTCCTTACAACATTCCATCCTCTCCTCCCTCTCTCTCTCTCCCTTTCCAGCATCCCATCCTCTCCTCCCTCTCTCTCTCTCTCTTTACAACATCCCATCCTTCCCTTCCTCTCTCACTCTCTTCACAGCATCCCATCCTCTCCTCCCTCTCTCTCTCTCTCTTTCCAACATCCGATCCTCTCCTCCCTCTCTCTCCCTCTTCACAACATCCCATCCTCTCCTCCCTCTCTCTCTCTCTCCTTACAACATCCCATCCTCTCCTCCCTCTCTCTCTCTCTCTTTACAACATTCCATCCTCTCCTCCCTCTCTCTCCCTCTTTACAACATCCCATCCTCTCCTCCCTCTCTCTCTCTCTCCTTACAACATCCCATCCTCTCCTCCCTCTCTCTCTCTCTTTGCAACATTCCATCCTCTCCTCCCTCTCTCTCTCGCTTTACAACATCCTGTCCTCTCCTCCCTCTCTCTCTCTCTCTTTACAACATCCCATCCTTTCCTCCCCCTCTCTCTCTTTACAACATCCCATCCTCTCCTCCCTCTCTCTCTCTCTTTACTACATCCTGTCCTCTCCTCCCTCTCTCTCTCGTTATAACATCCCATCCTCTCCTCCCTCCCTCTCTCTCTCTTTACAACATCCCATCCTTTCCTCCCTCTCTCTCTCTTTACAACATCCCATCCTCTCCTCCCTCTCTCTCGCTCTTTACAACATCCCATCCTCTCCTCCCTCTCTCTCTCTCTTGACAACATCCCAACCTCTCCTCCCTCTCCCTCTTTCTTTACAACATCCCATCCTCTCCTCCCTCTCTCTCTCTCTTTACAACATCCCGTCCTCTCCTCCCTCTCTCTCTCTCTATACAACATCCCGTCCTCTCCTCCCTCTCTCTTTCTCTTTCCAACATCCCGTCCTCTCATCCCTCTCACTCTCTCTTTACGACATCCCGTCATCTCCTCCCTCTCTCTCTCTCTTTACAACATCCCGTCCTCTCCTCCCTCTCTCTCTCTCTTTACAACATCCCATCCTCTCCTCCATCTCTCTCTCTCTTTACAACATCCCGTCCTCTCCTCCCTCTCTCTTTCTCTTTCCAACATCCCATCCTCTCCTCCCTCTCTCCTTCTTTCTTTACAACATCCCATCCTCTCCTCCCTCTCTCTCTCTCTACAACATACCGTCCTCTCCTCCCTCTCTCTTTCTCTTCCTAACATCCCATCCTCTCCTCCCTCTGTCTCTCTCTCTCTTTGCAACATCCCATCCTCTCCTCCCTCTCTCTCTCTCTTTACAACATCCCATCCTCTCCTCCCTCTCTCTCTCTCTTTACAACATCCCATCGTCTCCTCCCTCTCTCTTGCTCTTTACAACATCCCATCCTCTCCTCCCTCTCTCTCTCTCTCTTTACAACATCCCATCCTCTCCTCCCTCTCTCTCTCTCTTTGCAACATCCCATCCTCTCCTCCCTCTCTCTCGCTCTTTACAACATCCCATCCTCGCCTCCCTCTCTCTCTCTCTTTACAACATCCCATCCTCTCCTCAATCTCTCTCGCTTTTTACAACATCCCATCCTCTCCACCCTCTCTTTCACTCTTTCCAACATCCCATCCTCTCCTCCCTCTCTCTCTCTCTTTCCCACATCCCATCCACTCCTCCCTCTCTCTCTCTCTTTGCAACATCCCATCCTCTCCTCCCTCTCTCTCTCGCTCTTTACAACATCCCATCCTCTCCTCCCTCTCTTTCCAACATCCCATCTCCTCCCTCTCTCTCTCTCTCTTTCCAACATCCCATCCTCTCCTCCCTCTCTCTCTCTCTCTTTACAACATCCCATCCTCTCCTCCGTCTCTCTCTTTCCAACATCCCATCCTCTCCTCCCTCTCTCTCTCTCTCTTTCCAACATTCCATCCTCTCCTCCCTCTCTCCGTCTCTCTCTGCAACATCCCGTCCTCTCCTCCCTCTCACCTTACAACATCCCATCCTCTCCTCCCTCTCTCTCTCTCTTTACAACATCCCATCCTCTCCTCCCTCTCTCTCTCTCTTTGCAACATCCCGTCCTCTCCTCCCTCTCTCTTTACAACATCCCATCCTCTCCTCCCTCTCTCTCTCTCTTTACAACATCCCGTCCTCTCCTCCCTCTCTCTTTACAACATCCCATCCTCTACTCCCTCTCTCTCTCTCTCTTTACAACATCCCATCCTCTCCTCTCTCTCTTTCTCTTTCCAACATCCCATCCTCTCCTCCCTCTCTCTCTCTCTCTTTCCAACATCCCATCCTCTCCTCCCTCTCTCTCTCTCTCTTTACAACATCCCATCTTCTCCTCTCTCTCTTTCTCTTTCCAACATCCCATCCTCTCCTCCCTCTCTCCTTCTTTCTTTTCAACATCCCATCCTCTCCTCCCTCTCTCTCTCTCTACAACATCCCGTCCTCTCCTCCCTCTCTTTTTCTCTTCCTAACATCCCATCCTCTCCTCCCTCTGTCTCTCTCTCTCTTTGCAACATCCCATCCTCTCCTCCCTCTCTCTCTCTCTCTTTCCAACATCCCATCCTCTCCTCCCTCTCTCTCTCTCTTTCCCACATCCCATCCACTCCTCCCTCTCTCTCTCTCTTTGCAACATCCCATCCTCTCCTCCCTCTCTCTCTCGCTCTTTACAACATCCCATCCTCTCCTCCCTCTCTATCCAACATCCCATCTCCTCCCTCTCTCTCTCTCTCTTTCCAACATCCCATCCTGTCCTCCCTCTCTCTCTCTCTCTTTACAACATCCCATCCTCTCCTCCGTCTCTCACTTTCCAACATCCCATCCTCTCCTCCCTCTCTCTCTCTCTCTTTCCAACATTCCATCCTCTCCTCCCTCTCTCCGTCTCTGTCTGCAACATCCCGTCCTCTCCTCCCTCTCACCTTACAACATCCCATCCTCTCCTCCCTCTCTCTCTCTCTTTACAACATCCCATCCTCTCCTCCCTCTCTCTCTCTCTTTGCAACATCCCGTCCTCTCCTCCCTCTCTCTTTACAACATCCCATCCTCTCCTCCCTCTCTCTCTCTCTTTACAACATCCCGTCCTCTCCTCCCTCTATCTTTACAACATCCCATCCTCTACTCCCTCTCTCTCTCTCTCTTTACAACATCCCATCCTCTCCTCTCTCTCTTTCTCTTTCCAACATCCCATCCTCTCCTCCCTCTCTCTCTCTCTCTTTCCAACATCCCATCCTCTCCTCCCTCTCTCTCTCTCTCTTTACAACATCCCATCTTCTCCTCTCTCTCTTTCTCTTTCCAACATCCCATCCTCTCCTCCCTCTCTCCTTCTTTCTTTTCAACATCCCATCCTCTCCTCCCTCTCTCTCTCTCTACAACATCCCGTCCTCTCCTCCCTCTCTTTTTCTCTTCCTAACATCCCATCCTCTCCTCCCTCTGTCTCTCTCTCTCTTTGCAACATCCCATCCTCTCCTCCCTCTCTCTCTCTCTCTTTACAACATCCCATCCTCTCCTCCCTCTCTCTCTCTCTTTGCAACATCCCATCCTCTCCTCCCTCTCTCTCTCTCTTTACAACATCCCATCCTCTCCTCCCTCTCTCTCGCTCTTTACAACATCCCATCCTCGCCTCCCTCTCTCTCTCTCTTTACAACATCCCATCCTCTCCTCCCTCTCTCTCGCTCTTTACAACATCCCATCCTCTCCACCCTCTCTTTCGCTCTTTACAACATCCCATCCTCTCCTCCCTCTCTCTCGCTCTTTACAACATCCCATCCTCTCCTCCCTCTCTCTCGCTCTTTCCCACATCCCATCCACTCCTCCCTCTCTCTCTCTTTGCAACATCCCATCCTCTCCTCCCTCTCTCTCGCTCTTTACAACATCCCATCCTCTCCTCCCTCTCTTTCCAACATCCCATCTCCTCCCTCTCTCTCTCTCTTTCCAACATCCCATCCTCTCCTCCCTCTCTCTCTCTCTCTTTCCAACATCCCATCCTCTCCTCCGTCTCTCTCTTTCCAACATCCCATCCTCTCCTCCCTCTCTCTCTCTCTCTTTCCAACATTCCATCCTCTCCTCCCTCTCTCCGTCTCTCTCTGCAACATCCCGTCCTCTCCTCCCTCTCACCTTACAACATCCCGTCCTCTCCTCCCTCTCTCTTTCCAACATCTTGTCCTTTCCTCCATGTCTCTCTTTCTCTTTCCAACATCCCGTCCTCTCCTCCCTCTCTCTCTCTCTTTACGACATCCCGTCCTCTCCTCTCTCTCTCTCTCCCTTCACAACATCCCGTCCTCTCCTCCATCTCTCTCTCTCTCTTTACAACATCCCGTCCTCTCCTCCCTCTCTCTTTCTCTGCACAACATCCCATCCTCTCCTCCATCTCTTTCTCTCTCTTTACGACATCCCGTCCTCTCCTCCCTCTCTCTCTCTCTTTACGACATCCCGTCCTCTCCTCCCTCTCTCTCTCTCTTCACAACATCCCGTCCTCTCCTCCCTCTCTCTCTTTCTTTACGACATCCCGTCCTCTCCTCCCTCTCTCTCTCTCTTCACTACATCCCGTCCTCTCCTCCCTCTCTCTTTCTCTTCACAACATCCCATCCTCTCCTCCATCTCTCTCTCTCTTTACAACATCCCATCCTCTCCTTTCTCTCTCTCTGTCTTTACAACATTCCATCCTCTCCTCTCTCTCTCTCTACAACATCCCATCCTCTCCTCCCTCTCTCTCTCTCTTTACAACATCCCATCCTCTCCTCCCTTCCTCTCTCCCTCTGCAACATCCCATCCTCTCCTCCCTCTCTCTCTTTCTCTTTCCAACATCCCGTCCTCTCCTCCCTCTCACTCTCTCTTCACAACATCCCGTCCTCTCCTCCCTCTCTCTTTCTCTTCACAACATCCCATCCTCTCCTCTCTCTCTCTCTTTACAACATCCCGTCCTCTCCTCCCTCTCTCTCTCTCTTTACAACATCCCATCCTCTCCTCCCTCTCTCTCTCTCTCTTTACAACATCCCATCTTCTCCTCTCTCTCTTTCTCTTTCCAACATCCCATCCTCTCCTCCCTCTCTCCTTCTTTCTTTACAACATCCCATCCTCTCCTCCCTCTCTCTCTCTCTACAACATCCCGTCCTCTCCTCCCTCTCTCTTTCTCTTCCTAACATCCCATCCTCTCCTCCCTCTGTCTCTCTCTCTCTTTGCAACATCCCATCCTCTCCTCCCTCTCTCTCGCTCTTTACAACATCCCATCCTCTCCTCCCTCTCTCTCTCTCTTTACAACATCCCATCCTCTCCTCCCTCTCTCTCTCTCTTTACAACATCCCATCGTCTCCTCCCTCTCTCTCGCTCTTTACAACATCCCATCCTCTCCTCCCTCTCTCTCTCTCTCTTTACAACATCCCATCCTCTCCTCCCTCTCTCTCTCTCTTTGCAACATCCCATCCTCTCCTCCCTCTCTCTCTCTCTTTACAACATCCCATCCTCTCCTCCCTCTCTCTCGCTCTTTACAACATCGCATCCTCGCCTCCCTCTCTCTCTCTCTTTTCAACATCCCATCCTCTCCTCCCTCTCTCTCGCTCTTTACAACATCCCATCCTCTCCACCCTCTCTTTCGCTCTTTACAACATCCCATCCTCTCCTCCCTCTCTCTCGCTCTTTACAACATCCCATCCTCTCCTCCCGCTCTCTCGCTCTTTCCCACATCCCATCCACTCCTCCCTCTCTCTCTCTTTGCAACATCCCATCCTCTCCTCCCTCTCTCTCTCGCTCTTTACAACATCCCATCCTCTCCTCCCTCTCTTTCCAACATCCCATCTCCTCCCTCTCTCTCTCTCTCTTTCCAACATCCCATCCTCTCCTCCCTCTCTCTCTCTCTCTTTCCAACATCCCATCCTCTCCTCCGTCTCTCTCTTTCCAACATCCCATCCTCTCCTCCCTCTCTCTCTCTCTCTTTCCAACATTCCATCCTCTCCTCCCTCTCTCCGTCTCTCTCTGCAACATCCCGTCCTCTCCTCCCTCTCACCTTACAACATCCCGTCCTCTCCTCCCTCTCTCTTTCCAACATCTTGTCCTCTCCTCCATCTCTCTCTTTCTCTTTCCAACATCCCGTCCTCTCCTCCCTCTCTCTCTCTCTTTACGACATCCCGTCCTCTCCTCTCTCTCTCTCTCCCTTCACAACATCACGTCCTCTCCTCCATCTCTCTCTCTCTCTTTACAACATCCAGTCCTCTCCTCCGTCTCTCTTTCTCTTCACAACATCCCATCCTCTCCTCCATCTCTCTCTCTCTTCACAACATCCCGTCCTCTCCTCCCTCTCTCTCTCTCTTCACAACATCCCGTCCTCTCCTCCCTCTCTCTCTCTCTTTACGACATCCCGTCCTCTCATCCCTCTCTCTCTCTCTTCACTACATCCCGTCCTCTCCTCCCTCTCTCTTTCTCTTCACAACATCCCATCCTCTCCTCCATCTCTCTCTCTCTTTACAACATCCCATCCTCTCCATTCTCTCTCTCTGTCTTTACAACATTCCATCCTCTCCTCTCTCTCTCTCTACAACATCCCATCCTCTCCTCCCTCTCTCTCCCTCTTTACAACATCCCATCCTCTCCTCCCTCCCTCTCTCCCTCTGCAACATCCCATCCTCTCCTCCCTCTCTCTCTTTCTCTTTCCAACATCCCATCCTCTCCTCCCTCTCACTCTCTCTTTACGACATCCCGTCCTCTCCTCCCTCTCTCTCTCTCTTCACAACATCCCGTCCTCTCCTCCCTCTCTCTTTCTCTTCACAACATCCCATCCTCTCCTCTCTCTCTCTCTTTACAACATCCCGTCCTCTCATCCCTCTCTCTCTCTCTTTACAACATCCCATCCTCTCCTCCATCTCTCTCACTCTTTACAACATCCCGTCCTCTCCTCCCTCTCACTCTCTCTTTACGACATCCCGTCCTCTCCTCCCTCTCTCTCTCTCTTCACAACATCCCGTCCTCTCCTCCCTCTCTCTTTCTCTTCACAACATCCCATCCTCTCCTCTCTCTCTTTCTCTTTCCAACATCCCGTCCTCTCATCCCTCTCACTCTCTCTTTACGACATTCCATCCTCTCCTCCCTCTCTCCGTCTCTCTCTGCAACATCCCGTCCTCTCCTCCCTCTCACCTTACAACATCCCGTCCTCTCCTCCCTCTCTCTTTCCAACATCTTGTCCTTTCCTCCATGTCTCTCTTTCTCTTTCCAACATCCCGTCCTCTCCTCCCTCTCTCTCTCTCTTTACGACATCCCGTCCTCTCCTCTCTCTCTCTCTCCCTTCACAACATCCCGTCCTCTCCTCCATCTCTCTCTCTCTCTTTACAACATCCCGTCCTCTCCTCCCTCTCTCTTTCTCTGCACAACATCCCATCCTCTCCTCCATCTCTTTCTCTCTCTTTACGACATCCCGTCCTCTCCTCCCTCTCTCTCTCTCTTTACGACATCCCGTCCTCTCCTCCCTCTCTCTCTCTCTTCACAACATCCCGTCCTCTCCTCCCTCTCTCTCTCTCTTTACGACATCCCGTCCTCTCCTCCCTCTCTCTCTCTCTTCACTACATCCCGTCCTCTCCTCCCTCTCTCTTTCTCTTCACAACATCCCATCCTCTCCTCCATCTCTCTCTCTCTTTACAACATCCCATCCTCTCCTTTCTCTCTCTCTGTCTTTACAACATTCCATCCTCTCCTCTCTCTCTCTCTACAACATCCCATCCTCTCCTCCCTCTCTCTCTCTCTTTACAACATCCCATCCTCTCCTCCCTTCCTCTCTCCCTCTGCAACATCCCATCCTCTCCTCCCTCTCTCTCTTTCTCTTTCCAACATCCCGTCCTCTCCTCCCTCTCACTCTCTCTTCACAACATCCCGTCCTCTCCTCCCTCTCTCTTTCTCTTCACAACATCCCATCCTCTCCTCTCTCTCTCTCTTTACAACATCCCGTCCTCTCCTCCCTCTCTCTCTCTCTTTACAACATCCCATCCTCTCCTCCCTCTCTCTCTCTCTCTTTACAACATCCCATCTTCTCCTCTCTCTCTTTCTCTTTCCAACATCCCATCCTCTCCTCCCTCTCTCCTTCTTTCTTTACAACATCCCATCCTCTCCTCCCTCTCTCTCTCTCTACAACATCCCGTCCTCTCCTCCCTCTCTCTTTCTCTTCCTAACATCCCATCCTCTCCTCCCTCCCTCTCTCTCTCTCTTTGCAACATCCCATCCTCTCCTCCCTCTCTCTCGCTCTTTACAACATCCCATCCTCTCCTCCCTCTCTCTCTCTCTTTACAACATCCCATCCTCTCCTCCCTCTCTCTCCCTCTTTACAACATCCCATCGTCTCCTCCCTCTCTCTCGCTCTTTACAACATCCCATCCTCTCCTCCCTCTCTCTCTCTCTCTTTACAACATCCCATCCTCTCCTCCCTCTCTCTCTCTCTTTGCAACATCCCATCCTCTCCTCCCTCTCTCTCTCTCTTTACAACATCCCATCCTCTCCTCCCTCTCTCTCGCTCTTTACAACATCGCATCCTCGCCTCCCTCTCTCTCTCTCTTTTCAACATCCCATCCTCTCCTCCCTCTCTCTCGCTCTTTACAACATCCCATCCTCTCCACCCTCTCTTTCGCTCTTTACAACATCCCATCCTCTCCTCCCTCTCTCTTGCTCTTTACAACATCCCATCCTCTCCTCCCGCTCTCTCGCTCTTTCCCACATCCCATCCACTCCTCCCTCTCTCTCTCTTTGCAACATCGCATCCTCTCCTCCCTCTCTCTCTCGCTCTTTACAACATCCCATCCTCTCCTCCCTCTCTTTCCAACATCCCATCTCCTCCCTCTCTCTCTCTCTCTTTCCAACATCCCATCCTCTCCTCCCTCTCTCTCTCTCTCTTTCCAACATCCCATCCTCTCCTCCGTCTCTCTCTTTCCAACATCCCATCCTCTCCTCCCTCTCTCTCTCTCTCTTTCCAACATTCCATCCTCTCCTCCCTCTCTCCGTCTCTCTCTGCAACATCCCGTCCTCTCCTCCCTCTCACCTTACAACATCCCGTCCTCTCCTCCCTCTCTCTTTCCAACATCTTGTCCTCTCCTCCATCTCTCTCTTTCTCTTTCCAACATCCCGTCCTCTCCTCCCTCTCTCTCTCTCTTTACGACATCCCGTCCTCTCCTCTCTCTCTCTCTCCCTTCACAACATCACGTCCTCTCCTCCATCTCTCTCTCTCTCTTTACAACATCCAGTCCTCTCCTCCGTCTCTCTTTCTCTTCACAACATCCCATCCTCTCCTCCATCTCTCTCTCTCTTCACAACATCCCGTCCTCTCCTCCCTCTCTCTCTCTCTTCACAACATCCCGTCCTCTCCTCCCTCTCTCTCTCTCTTTACGACATCCCGTCCTCTCATCCCTCTCTCTCTCTCTTCACTACATCCCGTCCTCTCCTCCCTCTCTCTTTCTCTTCACAACATCCCATCCTCTCCTCCATCTCTCTCTCTCTTTACAACATCCCATCCTCTCCATTCTCTCTCTCTGTCTTTACAACATTCCATCCTCTCCTCTCTCTCTCTCTACAACATCCCATCCTCTCCTCCCTCTCTCTCCCTCTTTACAACATCCCATCCTCTCCTCCCTCCCTCTCTCCCTCTGCAACATCCCATCCTCTCCTCCCTCTCTCTCTTTCTCTTTCCAACATCCCGTCCTCTCCTCCCTCTCACTCTCTCTTTACGACATCCCGTCCTCTCCTCCCTCTCTCTCTCTCTTCACAACATCCCGTCCTCTCCTCCCTCTCTCTTTCTCTTCACAACATCCCATCCTCTCCTCTCTCTCTCTCTTTACAACATCCCGTCCTCTCATCCCTCTCTCTCTCTCTTTACAACATCCCATCCTCTCCTCCATCTCTCTCACTCTTTACAACATCCCGTCCTCTCCTCCCTCTCTCTTTCTCTTTCCAACATCCCATCCTCTCCTCCCTCTCTCCTTCTTTCTTTACAACATCCCATCCTCTCCTCCCTCTCTCTCTCTCTACAACATCCCGTCCTCTCCTCCCTCTCTCTTTCTCTTCCTAACATCCCATCCTCTCCTCCCTCTGTCTCTCTCTCTCTTTGCAACATCCCATCCTCTCCTCCCTCTCTCTCGCTCTTTACAACATCCCATCCTCTCCTCCCTCTCTCTCTCTCTTTACAACATCCCATCCTCTCCTCCCTCTCTCTCTCTCTTTACAACATTCCATCGTCTCCTCCCTCTCTCTCGCTCTTTACAACATCCCATCCTCTCCTCCCTCTCTCTCTCTCTCTTTACAACATCCCATCCTCTCCTCCCTCTCTCTCTCTCTTTGCAACATCCCATCCTCTCCTCCCTCTCTCTCGCTCTTTACAACATCCCGTCCTCTCCTCCCTCTCTCTTTACAACATCCCATCCTCTCCTCCCTCTCCCTCTCTGTCTTTACAACATCCCATCCTCTCCTCCCTCTCTCTCTCTCTTTACATCCCATCCTCTCCTCCCTCTCTCTCTCTCTTTACAACATCCCATCCTCTCCTCCCTCCCTCTCTCCCTCTGCAACATCCCGTCCTCCACTCCCTCTCTCTTTCCAACATCTTGTCCTCTCCTCCATCTCTCTCTTTCTCTTTCCAACATCCCGTCCTCTCCTCCCTCTCTCTCTCTCTTTACGACATCCCGTCCTCTCCTCTCTCTCTCTCTCCCTTCACAACATCCCGTCCTCTCCTCCATCTCTCTCTCTCTCTTTACAACATCCCGTCCTCTCCTCCCTCTCTCTTTCTCTTCACAACATCCCATCCTCTCCTCCATCTCTCTCTCTCTCTTTACGACATCCCGTCCTCTCCTCCCTCTCTCTCTCTCTTTACGACATCCCGTCCTCTCCTCCCTCTCTCTCTCTCTTCACAACATCCCGTCCTCTCCTCCCTCTCTCTCTCTCTTTACGACATCCCGTCCTCTCCTCCCTCTCTCTCTCTCTTCACTACATCCCGTCCTCTCCTCCCTCTCTCTTTCTCTTCACAACATCCCATCCTCTCCTCCATCTCTCTCTCTCTTTACAACATCCCATCCTCTCCTTTCTCTCTCTCTCTCTTTACAACATCCCATCCTCTCCTCTCTCTCTTTCTCTTTCCAACATCCCATCCTCTCCTCCCTCTCTCTCTCTCTCTTTCCAACATCCCATCCTCTCCTCCCTCTCTCTCTCTCTCTTTACAACATCCCATCTTCTCCTCTCTCTCTTTCTCTTTCCAACATCCCATCCTCTCCTCCCTCTCTCCTTCTTTCTTTTCAACATCCCATCCTCTCCTCCCTCTCTCTCTCTCTACAGCATCCCGTCCTCTCCTCCCTCTCTCTTTCTCTTCCTAACATCCCATCCTCTCCTCCCTCTGTCTCTCTCTCTCTTTGCAACATCCCATCCTCTCCTCCCTCTCTCTCGCTCTTTACAACATCCCATCCTCTCCTCCCTCTCTCTCTCTCTTCACAACATCCCATCCTCTCCTCCCTCTCTCTCTCTCTTTACAACATCCCATCGTCTCCTCCCTCTCTCTCGCTCTTTACAACATCCCATCCTCTCCTCCCTCTCTCTCTCTCTCTTTACAACATCCCATCCTCTCCTCCCTCTCTCTCTCTCTTTGCAACATCCCATCCTCTCCTCCCTCTCTCTCTCTCTTTACAACATCCCATCCTCTCCTCCCTCTCTCTCGCTCTTTACAACATCCCATCCTCGCCTCCCTCTCTCTCTCTCTTTTCAACATCCCATCCTCTCCTCCCTCTCTCTCGCTCTTTACAACATCCCATCCTCTCCACCCTCTCTTTCGCTCTTTACAACATCCCATCCTCTCCTCCCTCTCTCTCTTTCTCTTTCCAACATCCCGTCCTCTCCTCCCTCTCACTCTCTCTTCACAACATCCCGTCCTCTCCTCCCTCTCTCTTTCTCTTCACAACATCCCATCCTCTCCTCTCTCTCTCTCTTTACAACATCCCGTCCTCTCCTCCCTCTCTCTCTCTCTTTACAACATCCCATCCTCTCCTCCCTCTCTCTCTCTCTCTTTACAACATCCCATCTTCTCCTCTCTCTCTTTCTCTTTCCAACATCCCATCCTCTCCTCCCTCTCTCCTTCTTTCTTTACAACATCCCATCCTCTACTCCCTCTCTCTCTCTCTACAACATCCCGTCCTCTCCTCCCTCTCTCTTTCTCTTCCTAACATCCCATCCTCTCCTCCCTCTGTCTCTCTCTCTCTTTGCAACATCCCATCCTCTCCTCCCTCTCTCTCGCTCTTTACAACATCCCATCCTCTCCTCCCTCTCTCTCTCTCTTTACAACATCCCATCCTCTCCTCCCTCTCTCTCTCTCTTTACAACATCCCATCGTCTCCTCCCTCTCTCTCGCTCTTTACAACATCCCATCCTCTCCTCCCTCTCTCTCTCTCTCTTTACAACATCCCATCCTCTCCTCCCTCTCTCTCTCTCTTTGCAACATCCCATCCTCTCCTCCCTCTCTCTCTCTCTTTACAACATCCCATCCTCTCCTCCCTCTCTCTCGCTCTTTACAACATCGCATCCTCGCCTCCCTCTCTCTCTCTCTTTTCAACATCCCATCCTCTCCTCCCTCTCTCTCGCTCTTTACAACATCCCATCCTCTCCACCCTCTCTTTCGCTCTTTACAACATCCCATCCTCTCCTCCCTCTCTCTCGCTCTTTACAACATCCCATCCTCTCCTCCCGCTCTCTCGCTCTTTCCCACATCCCATCCACTCCTCCCTCTCTCTCTCTTTGCAACATCCCATCCTCTCCTCCCTCTCTCTCTCGCTCTTTACAACATCCCATCCTCTCCTCCCTCTCTTTCCAACATCCCATCTCCTCCCTCTCTCTCTCTCTCTTTCCAACATCCCATCCTCTCCTCCCTCTCTCTCTCTCTCTTTCCAACATCCCATCCTCTCCTCCGTCTCTCTCTTTCCAACATCCCATCCTCTCCTCCCTCTCTCTCTCTCTCTTTCCAACATTCCATCCTCTCCTCCCTCTCTCCGTCTCTCTCTGCAACATCCCGTCCTCTCCTCCCTCTCACCTTACAACATCCCGTCCTCTCCTCCCTCTCTCTTTCCAACATCTTGTCCTCTCCTCCATCTCTCTCTTTCTCTTTCCAACATCCCGTCCTCTCCTCCCTCTCTCTCTCTCTTTACGACATCCCGTCCTCTCCTCTCTCTCTCTCTCCCTTCACAACATCACGTCCTCTCCTCCATCTCTCTCTCTCTCTTTACAACATCCAGTCCTCTCCTCCGTCTCTCTTTCTCTTCACAACATCCCATCCTCTCCTCCATCTCTCTCTCTCTTCACAACATCCCGTCCTCTCCTCCCTCTCTCTCTCTCTTCACAACATCCCGTCCTCTCCTCCCTCTCTCTCTCTCTTTACGACATCCCGTCCTCTCATCCCTCTCTCTCTCTCTTCACTACATCCCGTCCTCTCCTCCCTCTCTCTTTCTCTTCACAACATCCCATCCTCTCCTCCATCTCTCTCTCTCTTTACAACATCCCATCCTCTCCATTCTCTCTCTCTGTCTTTACAACATTCCATCCTCTCCTCTCTCTCTCTCTACAACATCCCATCCTCTCCTCCCTCTCTCTCCCTCTTTACAACATCCCATCCTCTCCTCCCTCCCTCTCTCCCTCTGCAACATCCCATCCTCTCCTCCCTCTCTCTCTTTCTCTTTCCAACATCCCGTCCTCTCCTCCCTCTCACTCTCTCTTTACGACATCCCGTCCTCTCCTCCCTCTCTCTCTCTCTTCACAACATCCCGTCCTCTCCTCCCTCTCTCTTTCTCTTCACAACATCCCATCCTCTCCTCTCTCTCTCTCTTTACAACATCCCGTCCTCTCATCCCTCTCTCTCTCTCTTTACAACATCCCATCCTCTCCTCCATCTCTCTCACTCTTTACAACATCCCGTCCTCTCCTCCCTCTCACTCTCTCTTTACGACATCCCGTCCTCTCCTCCCTCTCTCTCTCTCTTTACAACATCCCGTCCTCTCCTCCCTCTCTCTTTCTCTGCACAACATCCCATCCTCTCCTCCATCTCTTTCTCTCTCTTTACGACATCCCGTCCTCTCCTCCCTCTCTCTCTCTCTTTACGACATCCCGTCCTCTCCTCCCTCTCTCTCTCTCTTCACAACATCCCGTCCTCTCCTCCCTCTCTCTCTCTCTTTACGACATCCCGTCCTCTCCTCCCTCTCTCTCTCTCTTCACTACATCCCGTCCTCTCCTCCCTCTCTCTTTCTCTTCACAACATCCCATCCTCTCCTCCATCTCTCTCTCTCTTTACAACATCCCATCCTCTCCTTTCTCTCTCTCTGTCTTTACAACATTCCATCCTCTCCTCTCTCTCTCTCTACAACATCCCATCCTCTCCTCCCTCTCTCTCTCTCTTTACAACATCCCATCCTCTCCTCCCTTCCTCTCTCCCTCTGCAACATCCCATCCTCTCCTCCCTCTCTCTCTTTCTCTTTCCAACATCCCGTCCTCTCCTCCCTCTCACTCTCTCTTCACAACATCCCGTCCTCTCCTCCCTCTCTCTTTCTCTTCACAACATCCCATCCTCTCCTCTCTCTCTCTCTTTACAACATCCCGTCCTCTCCTCCCTCTCTCTCTCTCTTTACAACATCCCATCCTCTCCTCCCTCTCTCTCTCTCTCTTTACAACATCCCATCTTCTCCTCTCTCTCTTTCTCTTTCCAACATCCCATCCTCTCCTCCCTCTCTCCTTCTTTCTTTACAACATCCCATCCTCTCCTCCCTCTCTCTCTCTCTACAACATCCCGTCCTCTCCTCCCTCTCTCTTTCTCTTCCTAACATCCCATCCTCTCCTCCCTCTGTCTCTCTCTCTCTTTGCAACATCCCATCCTCTCCTCCCTCTCTCTCGCTCTTTACAACATCCCATCCTCTCCTCCCTCTCTCTCTCTCTTTACAACATCCCATCCTCTCCTCCCTCTCTCTCCCTCTTTACAACATCCCATCGTCTCCTCCCTCTCTCTCGCTCTTTACAACATCCCATCCTCTCCTCCCTCTCTCTCTCTCTCTTTACAACATCCCATCCTCTCCTCCCTCTCTCTCTCTCTTTGCAACATCCCATCCTCTCCTCCCTCTCTCTCTCTCTTTACAACATCCCATCCTCTCCTCCCTCTCTCTCGCTCTTTACAACATCGCATCCTCGCCTCCCTCTCTCTCTCTCTTTTCAACATCCCATCCTCTCCTCCCTCTCTCTCGCTCTTTACAACATCCCATCCTCTCCACCCTCTCTTTCGCTCTTTACAACATCCCATCCTCTCCTCCCTCTCTCTTGCTCTTTACAACATCCCATCCTCTCCTCCCGCTCTCTCGCTCTTTCCCACATCCCATCCACTCCTCCCTCTCTCTCTCTTTGCAACATCGCATCCTCTCCTCCCTCTCTCTCTCGCTCTTTACAACATCCCATCCTCTCCTCCCTCTCTTTCCAACATCCCATCTCCTCCCTCTCTCTCTCTCTCTTTCCAACATCCCATCCTCTCCTCCCTCTCTCTCTCTCTCTTTCCAACATCCCATCCTCTCCTCCGTCTCTCTCTTTCCAACATCCCATCCTCTCCTCCCTCTCTCTCTCTCTCTTTCCAACATTCCATCCTCTCCTCCCTCTCTCCGTCTCTCTCTGCAACATCCCGTCCTCTCCTCCCTCTCACCTTACAACATCCCGTCCTCTCCTCCCTCTCTCTTTCCAACATCTTGTCCTCTCCTCCATCTCTCTCTTTCTCTTTCCAACATCCCGTCCTCTCCTCCCTCTCTCTCTCTCTTTACGACATCCCGTCCTCTCCTCTCTCTCTCTCTCCCTTCACAACATCACGTCCTCTCCTCCATCTCTCTCTCTCTCTTTACAACATCCAGTCCTCTCCTCCGTCTCTCTTTCTCTTCACAACATCCCATCCTCTCCTCCATCTCTCTCTCTCTTCACAACATCCCGTCCTCTCCTCCCTCTCTCTCTCTCTTCACAACATCCCGTCCTCTCCTCCCTCTCTCTCTCTCTTTACGACATCCCGTCCTCTCATCCCTCTCTCTCTCTCTTCACTACATCCCGTCCTCTCCTCCCTCTCTCTTTCTCTTCACAACATCCCATCCTCTCCTCCATCTCTCTCTCTCTTTACAACATCCCATCCTCTCCATTCTCTCTCTCTGTCTTTACAACATTCCATCCTCTCCTCTCTCTCTCTCTACAACATCCCATCCTCTCCTCCCTCTCTCTCCCTCTTTACAACATCCCATCCTCTCCTCCCTCCCTCTCTCCCTCTGCAACATCCCATCCTCTCCTCCCTCTCTCTCTTTCTCTTTCCAACATCCCGTCCTCTCCTCCCTCTCACTCTCTCTTTACGACATCCCGTCCTCTCCTCCCTCTCTCTCTCTCTTCACAACATCCCGTCCTCTCCTCCCTCTCTCTTTCTCTTCACAACATCCCATCCTCTCCTCTCTCTCTCTCTTTACAACATCCCGTCCTCTCATCCCTCTCTCTCTCTCTTTACAACATCCCATCCTCTCCTCCATCTCTCTCACTCTTTACAACATCCCGTCCTCTCCTCCCTCTCTCTTTCTCTTTCCAACATCCCATCCTCTCCTCCCTCTCTCCTTCTTTCTTTACAACATCCCATCCTCTCCTCCCTCTCTCTCTCTCTACAACATCCCGTCCTCTCCTCCCTCTCTCTTTCTCTTCCTAACATCCCATCCTCTCCTCCCTCTGTCTCTCTCTCTCTTTGCAACATCCCATCCTCTCCTCCCTCTCTCTCGCTCTTTACAACATCCCATCCTCTCCTCCCTCTCTCTCTCTCTTTACAACATCCCATCCTCTCCTCCCTCTCTCTCTCTCTTTACAACATTCCATCGTCTCCTCCCTCTCTCTCGCTCTTTACAACATCCCATCCTCTCCTCCCTCTCTCTCTCTCTCTTTACAACATCCCATCCTCTCCTCCCTCTCTCTCTCTCTTTGCAACATCCCATCCTCTCCTCCCTCTCTCTCGCTCTTTACAACATCCCGTCCTCTCCTCCCTCTCTCTTTACAACATCCCATCCTCTCCTCCCTCTCCCTCTCTGTCTTTACAACATCCCATCCTCTCCTCCCTCTCTCTCTCTCTTTACATCCCATCCTCTCCTCCCTCTCTCTCTCTCTTTACAACATCCCATCCTCTCCTCCCTCCCTCTCTCCCTCTGCAACATCCCGTCCTCCACTCCCTCTCTCTTTCCAACATCTTGTCCTCTCCTCCATCTCTCTCTTTCTCTTTCCAACATCCCGTCCTCTCCTCCCTCTCTCTCTCTCTTTACGACATCCCGTCCTCTCCTCTCTCTCTCTCTCCCTTCACAACATCCCGTCCTCTCCTCCATCTCTCTCTCTCTCTTTACAACATCCCGTCCTCTCCTCCCTCTCTCTTTCTCTTCACAACATCCCATCCTCTCCTCCATCTCTCTCTCTCTCTTTACGACATCCCGTCCTCTCCTCCCTCTCTCTCTCTCTTTACGACATCCCGTCCTCTCCTCCCTCTCTCTCTCTCTTCACAACATCCCGTCCTCTCCTCCCTCTCTCTCTCTCTTTACGACATCCCGTCCTCTCCTCCCTCTCTCTCTCTCTTCACTACATCCCGTCCTCTCCTCCCTCTCTCTTTCTCTTCACAACATCCCATCCTCTCCTCCATCTCTCTCTCTCTTTACAACATCCCATCCTCTCCTTTCTCTCTCTCTCTCTTTACAACATCCCATCCTCTCCTCTCTCTCTTTCTCTTTCCAACATCCCATCCTCTCCTCCCTCTCTCTCTCTCTCTTTCCAACATCCCATCCTCTCCTCCCTCTCTCTCTCTCTCTTTACAACATCCCATCTTCTCCTCTCTCTCTTTCTCTTTCCAACATCCCATCCTCTCCTCCCTCTCTCCTTCTTTCTTTTCAACATCCCATCCTCTCCTCCCTCTCTCTCTCTCTACAGCATCCCGTCCTCTCCTCCCTCTCTCTTTCTCTTCCTAACATCCCATCCTCTCCTCCCTCTGTCTCTCTCTCTCTTTGCAACATCCCATCCTCTCCTCCCTCTCTCTCGCTCTTTACAACATCCCATCCTCTCCTCCCTCTCTCGCTCTCTTCACAACATCCCATCCTCTCCTCCCTCTCTCTCTCTCTTTACAACATCCCATCGTCTCCTCCCTCTCTCTCGCTCTTTACAACATCCCATCCTCTCCTCCCTCTCTCTCTCTCTCTTTACAACATCCCATCCTCTCCTCCCTCTCTCTCTCTCTTTGCAACATCCCATCCTCTCCTCCCTCTCTCTCTCTCTTTACAACATCCCATCCTCTCCTCCCTCTCTCTCGCTCTTTACAACATCCCATCCTCGCCTCCCTCTCTCTCTCTCTTTGCAACATCCCATCCTCTCCTCCCTCTCTCTCTCGCTCTTTACAACATCCCATCCTCTCCTCCCTCTCTTTCCAACATCCCATCTCCTCCCTCTCTCTCTCTCTCTTTCCAACATCCCATCCTCTCCTCCCTCTCTCTCTCTCTCTTTCCAACATCCCATCCTCTCCTCCGTCTCTCTCTTTCCAACATCCCATCCTCTCCTCCCTCTCTCTCTCTCTCTTTCCAACATTCCATCCTCTCCTCCCTCTCTCCGTCTCTCTCTGCAACATCCCGTCCTCTCCTCCCTCTCACCTTACAACATCCCGTCCTCTCCTCCCTCTCTCTTTCCAACATCTTGTCCTCTCCTCCATCTCTCTCTTTCTCTTTCCAACATCCCGTCCTCTCCTCCCTCTCTCTCTCTCTTTACGACATCCCGTCCTCTCCTCTCTCTCTCTCTCCCTTCACAACATCACGTCCTCTCCTCCATCTCTCTCTCTCTCTTTACAACATCCCGTCCTCACCTCCGTCTCTCTTTCTCTTCACAACATCCCATCCTCTCCTCCATCTCTCTCTCTCTCTTTACGACATACCGTCCTCTCCTCCCTCTCTCTCTCTCTTTACGACATCCCGTCCTCTCCTCCCTCTCTCTCTCTCTTCACAACATCCCGTCCTCTCCTCCCTCTCTCTCTCTCTTTACGACATCCCGTCCTCTCCTCCCTCTCTCTCTCTCTTCACTACATCCCGTCCTCTCCTCCCTCTCTCTTTCTCTTCACAACATCACATCCTCTCCTCCATCTCTCTCTCTCTTTACAACATCCCATCATATCCTTTCTCTCTCTCTGTCTTTACAACATTCCATCCTCTTCTCCCTCCCTCTCTCCCTCTGCAACATCCCATCCTCTCCTCCCTCTCTCTCTTTCTCTTTCCAACATCCCGTCCTCTCCTCCCTCTCACTCTCTCTTTACGACATCCCGTCCTCTCCTCCCTCTCTCTCTCTCTTCACAACATCCCGTCCTCTCCTCCCTCTCTCTTTCTCTTCACAACATCCCATCCTCTCCTCTCTCTCTCTCTTTACAACATCCCGTCCTCTCCTCCCTCTCTCTCGCTCTTTACAACATCCCATCCTCTCCTCCATCTCTCTCTCTCTTTACAACATCCCGTCCTCTCCTCCCTCTCTCTTTCTCTTTCCAACATCCCATCCTCTCCTCCCTCTCTCCTTCTTTCTTTACAACATCCCATCCTCTCCTCCCTCTCTCTCTCTCTACAACATCCCGTCCTCTCCTCCCTCTCTTTTTCTGTTCCTAACATCCCATCCTCTCCTCCCTCTGTCTCTCTCTCACTTTGCAACATCCCATCCTCTCCTCCCTCTCTCTCGCTCTTTACAACATCCCATCCTCTCCTCCCTCTCTCTCTCTCTTTACAACATCCCATCCTCTCCTCCCTCTCTCTCTCTCTTTACAACATCCCATCGTCTCCTCCCTCTCTCTCGCTCTTTACAACATCCCATCCTCTCCTCCCTCTCTCTCTCTCTCTTTACAACATCCCATCCTCTCCTCCCTCTCTCTCTCTCTTTGCAACATCCCATCCTCTCCTCCCTCTCTCTCTCTCTTTACAACATCCCATCCTCTCCTCCCTCTCTCTCGCTCTTTACAACATCCCATCCTCGCCTCCCTCTCTCTCTCTCTTTACAACATCCCATCCTCTCCTCCCTCTCTCTCGCTCTTTACAACATCCCATCCTCTCCTCCCTCTCTCTCGCTCTTTCCCACATCCCATCCACTCCTCCCTCTCTCTCTTTGCAACATCCCATCCTCTCCTCCCTCTCTCTCTCGCTCTTTACAACATCCCATCCTCTCCTCCCTCTCTTTCCAACATCCCATCTCCTCCCTCTCTCTCTCTCTCTTTCCAACATCCCATCCTCTCCTCCCTCTCTCTCTCTCTCTTTCCAACATCCCATCCTCTCCTCCGTCTCTCTCTTTCCAACATCCCATCCTCTCCTCCCTCTCTCTCTCTCTCTTTCCAACATTCCATCCTCTCCTCCCTCTCTCCGTCTCTCTCTGCAACATCCCGTCCTCTCCTCCCTCTCACCTTACAACATCCCGTCCTCTCCTCCCTCTCTCTCTCTCTTTACGACATCCCGTCCTCTCCTCTCTCTCTCTCTCCCTTCACAACATCCCGTCCTCTCCTCCATCTCTCTCTCTCTCTTTACAACATCCCGTCCTCTCCTCCCTCTCTCTTTCTCTTCACAACATCTCATCCTCTCCTCCATCTCTCTCTCTCTTTACGACATCCCGTCCTCTCCTCCCTCTCTCTCTCTCTTTACGACATCCCGTCCTCTCCTCCCTCTCTCTCTCTCTTCACAACATCCCGTCCTCTCCTCCCTCTCTCTCTCTCTTTACGACATCCCGTCCTCTCCTCCCTCTCTCTCTCTCTTCACTACATCCCGTCCTCTCCTCCCTCTCTCTTTCTCTTCACAACATCCCATCCTCTCCTCCATCTCTCTCTCTCTTTACAACATCCCATCCTCTCCTTTCTCTCTCTCTGTCTTTACAACATTCCATCCTCTCCTCTCTCTCTCTCTACAACATCCCATCCTCTCCTCCCTCTCTCTCTCTCTTTACAACATCCCATCCTCTCCTCCCTCCCTCTCTCCCTCTGCAACATCCCATCCTCTCCTCCCTCTCTCTCTTTCTCTTTCCGACATCCCGTCCTCTCCACCCTCTCACTCTCTCTTTACGACATCCCGTCCTCTCCTCCCTATCTCTCTCTCTTCACAACATCCCGTCCTCTCCTCCCTCTCTCTTTCTCTTCACAACATCCCATCCTCTCCTCTCTCTCTCTCTTTACAACATCCCGTCCTCTCATCCCTCTCTCTCTCTCTTTACAACATCCCATCCTCTCCTCCATCTCTCTCTCTCTTTACAACATCCCGTCCTCTCCTCCCTCTCTCTTTCTCTTTCCAACATCCCATCCTCTCCTCCCTCTCTCCTTCTTTCTTTACAACATCCCATCCTCTCCTCCCTCTCTCTCTCTCTACAACATCCCGTCCTCGCCTCCCTCTCTCTTTCTCTTCCTAACATCCGATCCTCTCCTCCCTCTGTCTCTCTCTCTCTTTGCAACATCCCATCCTCTCCTCCCTCTCTCTCGCTCTTTACAACATCCCATCCTCTCCTCCCTCTCTCTCTCTCTTTACAACATCCCGTCCTCTCCTCCCTCTCTTTTTCTGTTCCTAACATCCCATCCTCTCCTCCCTCTGTCTCTCTCTCTCTTTGCAACATCCCATCCTCTCCTCCCTCTCTCTCGCTCTTTACAACATCCCATCCTCTCCTCCCTCTCTCTCTCTCTTTACAACATCCCATCCTCTCCTCCCTCTCTCTCTCTCTTTACAACATCCCATCGTCTCCTCCCTCTCTCTCGCTCTTTACAACATCCCATCCTCTCCTCCCTCTCTCTCTCTCTCTTTACAACATCCCATCCTCTCCTCCCTCTCTCTCTCTCTTTGCAACATCCCATCCTCTCCTCCCTCTCTCTCTCTCTTTACAACATCCCATCCTCTCCTCCCTCTCTCTCGCTCTTTACAACATCCCATCCTCGCCTCCCTCTCTCTCTCTCTTTACAACATCCCATCCTCTCCTCCCTCTCTCTCGCTCTTTACAACATCCCATCCTCTCCTCCCTCTCTCTCGCTCTTTCCCACATCCCATCCACTCCTCCCTCTCTCTCTTTGCAACATCCCATCCTCTCCTCCCTCTCTCTCTCGCTCTTTACAACATCCCATCCTCTCCTCCCTCTCTTTCCAACATCCCATCTCCTCCCTCTCTCTCTCTCTCTTTCCAACATCCCATCCTCTCCTCCCTCTCTCTCTCTCTCTTTCCAACATCCCATCCTCTCCTTCGTCTCTCTCTTTCCAACATCCCATCCTCTCCTCCCTCTCTCTCTCTCTCTTTCCAACATTCCATCCTCTCCTCCCTCTCTCCGTCTCTCTCTGCAACATCCCGTCCTCTCCTCCCTCTCACCTTACAACATCCCGTCCTCTCCTCCCTCTCTCTCTCTCTTTACGACATCCCGTCCTCTCCTCTCTCTCTCTCTCCCTTCACAACATCCCGTCCTCTCCTCCATCTCTCTCTCTCTCTTTACAACATCCCGTCCTCTCCTCCCTCTCTCTTTCTCTTCACAACATCCCATCCTCTCCTCCATCTCTCTCTCTCTTTACGACATCCCGTCCTCTCCTCCCTCTCTCTCTCTCTTTACGACATCCCGTCCTCTCCTCCCTCTCTCTCTCTCTTCACAACATCCCGTCCTCTCCTCCCTCTCTCTCTCTCTTTACGACATCCCGTCCTCTCCTCCCTCTCTCTCTCTCTTCACTACATCCCGTCCTCTCCTCCCTCTCTCTTTCTCTTCACAACATCCCATCCTCTCCTCCATCTCTCTCTCTCTTTACAACATCCCATCCTCTCCTTTCTCTCTCTCTGTCTTTACAACATTCCATCCTCTCCTCTCTCTCTCTCTACAACATCCCATCCTCTCCTCCCTCTCTCTCTCTCTTTACAACATCCCATCCTCTCCTCCCTCCCTCTCTACCTCTGCAACATCCCATCCTCTCCTCCCTCTCTCTCTTTCTCTTTCCGACATCCCGTCCTCTCCACCCTCTCACTCTCTCTTTACGACATCCCGTCCTCTCCTCCCTATCTCTCTCTCTTCACAACATCCCGTCCTCTCCTCCCTCTCTCTTTCTCTTCACAACATCCCATCCTCTCCTCTCTCTCTCTCTTTACAACATCCCGTCCTCTCATCCCTCTCTCTCTCTCTTTACAACATCCCATCCTCTCCTCCATCTCTCTCTCTCTTTACAACATCCCGTCCTCTCCTCCCTCTCTCTTTCTCTTTCCAACATCCCATCCTCTCCTCCCTCTCTCCTTCTTTCTTTACAACATCCCATCCTCTCCTCCCTCTCTCTCTCTCTACAACATCCCGTCCTCGCCTCCCTCTCTCTTTCTCTTCCTAACATCCGATCCTCTCCTCCCTCTGTCTCTCTCTCTCTTTGCAACATCCCATCCTCTCCTCCCTCTCTCTCGCTCTTTACAACATCCCATCCTCTCCTCCCTCTCTCTCTCTCTTTACAACATCCCATCCTCTCCTCCCTCGCTCTCTCTCTTTACAACATCCCATCGTCTCCTCCCTCTCTCTCGCTCTTTACAACATCCATCCTCTCCTCCCTCTCTCTCTCTCTCTTTACAACATCCCATCCTCTCCTCCCTCTCTCTCGCTCTTTACAACATCCCATCCTCGCCTCCCTCTCTCTCTTTACAACATCCCATCCTCTCCTCCCTCTCTCTCGCTTTTTACAACATCCCATCCTCTTCACCCTCTCTTTCACTCTTTACAACATCCCATCCTCTCCTCCCTCTCTCTCTCTCTTTCCCACATCCCATCCACTCCTCCCTCTCTCTCTCTCTTTGCAACATCCCATCCTCTCCTCCCTCTCTCTCTGGCTCTTTACAACATCCCATCCTCTCCTCCCTCTCTTTCCAACATCCCATCTCCTCCCTCTCTCTCTCTCTCTTTCCAACATCCCATCCTCTCCTCCCTCTCTCTCTCTCTCTTTCCAACATCCCATCCTCTCCTCCGTCTCTCTCTTTCCAACATCCCATCCTCTCCTCCCTCTCTCTCTCTCTCTTTCCAACATTCCATCCTCTCCTCCCTCTCTCCGTCTCTCGCTGCAACATCCCGTCCTCTCCTCCCTCTCACCTTACAACATCCCATCCTCTCCTCCCTCTCTCTCTCTCTTTACAACATCCCATCCTCTCCTCCCTCTCTCTCTCTCTTTGCAACATCCCGTCCTCTCCTCCCTCTCTCTTTACAACATCCCATCCTCTCCTCCCTCTCTCTCTCTCTTTACAACATCCCGTCCTCTCCTCCCTCTCTCTTTACAACATCCCATCCTCTCCTCCCTCTCCCTCTCTGTCTTTACAACATCCCATCCTCTCCTCCCTCTCTCTCTCTCTTTACATCCCATCCTCTCCTCCCTCTCTCTCTCTCTTTACAACATCCCATCCTCTCCTCCCTCCCTCTCTCCCTCTGCAACATCCTGTCCTCCACTCCCTCTCTCTTTCCAACATCTTGTCCTCTCCTCCATCTCTCTCTTTCTCTTTCCAACATCCCGTCCTCTCCTCCCTCTCTCTCTCTCTTTACGACATCCCGTCCTCTCCTCTCTTTCTCTCTCCCTTCACAACATCCCGTCCTCTCCTCCATCTCTCTCTCTCTCTTTACAACATCCCGTCCTCTCCTCCCTCTCTCTTTCTCTTCACAACATCCCATCCTCTCCTCCATCTCTCTCTCTCTCTTTACGACATCCCGTCCTCTCCTCCCTCTCTCTCTCTCTTTACGACATTCCGTCCTCTCCTCCCTCTCTCTCTCTCTTCACAACATCCCGTCCTCTCCTCCCTCTCTCTCTCTCTTTACGACATCCCGTCCTCACCTCCCTCTCTCTCTCTCTTCACTACATCCCGTCCTCTCCACCCTCTCTCTTTCTCTTCACAACATCCCATCCTCTCCTCCATCTCTCTCTCTCTTTACAACATCCCATCCTCTCCTTTCTCTCTCTCTCTCTTTACAACATCCCATCCTCTCCTCTCTCTCTTTCTCTTTCCAACATCCCATCCTCTCCTCCCACTCTCTCTCTCTCTTTCCAACATCCCATCCTCTCCTCCCTCTCTCTCTCTCTCTTTACAACATCCCATCTTCTCCTCTCTCTCTTTCTCTTTCCAACATCCCATCCTCTCCTCCCTCTGTCCTTCTTTCTTTACAACATCCCATCCTCTCCTCCCTCTCTCTCTCTCTACAACATCCCGTCCTCTCCTCCCTCTCTCTTTCTCTTCCTAACATCCCATCCTCTCCTCCCTCTGTCTCTCTCTCTCTTTGCAACATCCCATCCTCTCCTCCCTCTCTCTCGCTCTTTACAAAATCCCATCCTCTCCTCCCTCTCTCTCTCTCTTTACAACATCCCATCCTCTCCTCCCTCTCTCTCTCTCTTTACAACATCCCATCGTCTCCTCCCTCTATCTCGCTCTTTACAACATCCCATCCTCTCCTCCCTCTCTCTCTCTCTCTTTACAACATCCCATCCTCTCCTCCCTCTCTCTCTCTCTGTGCAACATCCCATCCTCTCCTCCCTCTCTCTCTCTCTTTACAACATCCCATCCTCTCCTCCCTCTCTCTCGCTCTTTACAACATCCCATCCTCTCCTCCCTCTCTCTCTCTCTTTTCAACATCCCATCCTCTCCTCCCTCTCTCTCGCTCTTTACAACATCCCATGCTCTCCACCCTCTCTTTCGCTCTTTACAACATCCCATCCTCTCCTCCCTCTCTCTCGCTCTTTACAACATCCCATCCTCTCCTCCCTCTCTCTCTCGCTCTTTACAACATCCCATCCTCTCCTCCCTCTCTTTCCAACATCCCATCTCCTCCCTCTCTCTCTCTCTCTTTCCAACATCCCATCCTCTCCTCCCTCTCTCTCTCTCTCTTTCCAACATCCCATCCTCTCCTCCGTCTCTCTCTTTCCAACATCCCATCCTCTCCTCCCTCTCTCTCTCTCTCTTTCCAACATCCCGTCCTCTCCTCCCTCTCACCTTACAACATCCCGTCCTCTCCTCCCTCTCTCTTTCCAACATCTTGTCCTCTCCTCCATCTCCCTCTTTCTCTTTCCAACATCCCGTCCTCTCCTCCCTCTCTCTCTCTCTTTACGACATCCCGTCCTCTCCTCTCTCTCTCTCTCCCTTCACAACATCACGTCCTCTCCTCCATCTCTCTCTCTCTCTTTACAACATCCCGTCCTCTCCTCCCTCTCTCTTTCTCTTCACAACATCCCATCCTCTCCTCCATCTCTCTCTCTCTCTTTACGACATCCCGTCCTCTCCTCCCTCTCTCTCTTTACGACATCCCGTCCTCTCCTCCATCTCTCTCTCTCTTCACAACATCCCGTCCTCTCCTCCCTCTCTCTCTCTCTTTACGACATCCCGTCCTCTCCTCCCTCTCTCTCTCTCTTCACTACATCCCGTCCTCTCCTCCCTCTCTCTTTCTCTTCACAACATCCCATCCTCTCCTCCATCTCTCTCTCTCTTTACAACATCCCATCCTCTCCTTTCTCTCTCTCTGTCTTTACAACATTCCATCCTCTCCTCCCTCCCTCTCTCCCTCTGCAACATCCCATCCTCTCCTCCCTCTCTCTCTTTCTCTTTCCAACATCCCGTCCTCTCCTCCCTCTCACTTTCTCTTTACGACATCCCGTCCTCTCCTCCCTCTCTCTCTCTCTTCACAACATCCCGTCCTCTCCTCCCTCTCTCTTTCTCTTTACAACATCCCATCCTCTCCTCCATCTCTCTCTCTCTTTACAACATCCCGTCCTCTCCTCCCTCTCTCTTTCTCTTTCCAACATCCCATCCTCTCCTCCCTCTCTCCTTCTTTCTTTACTACATCCCATCCTCTCCTCCCTCTCTCTCTCTCTACAACATCCCGTCCTCTCCTCCCTCTCTCTTTCTCTTCCAAACATCCCATCCTCTCCTCCCTCTGTCTCTCTCTCTCTTTGCAACATCCCATCCTCTCCTCCCTCTCTCTCACTCTTTACAACATCCCATCCTCTCCTCCCTCTCTCTCTCTCTTTACAACATCCCATCCTCTCCTCCCTCTCTCTCTCTCTTTACAACATCCCATCGTCTCCTCCCTCTCTCTCGCTCTTTACAACATCCCATCCTCTCCTCCCTCTCTCTCTCTCTCTTTACAACATCCCATCCTCTCCTCCCTCTCTCTCTCTCTTTGCAACATCCCATCCTCTCCTCCCTTTCTCTCGCTCTTTACAACATCCCATCCTCGCCTCCCTCTCTCTCTCTCTTTACAACATCCCATCCTCTCCTCCCTCTCTCTCGCTTTTTACAACATCCCATCCTCTCCACCCTCTCTTTCACTCTTTACAACATCCCATCCTCTCCTCCCTCTCTCTCTCTCTTTCCCACATCCCATCCACTCCTCCCTCTCTCTCTCTCTTTGCAACATCCCATCCTCTCCTCCCTATCTCTCTCGCTCTTTAAAACATCCCATCCTCTCCTCCCTCTCTTTCCAACATCCCATCTCCTCCCTCTCTCTCTCTCTCTTTCCAACATCCCATCCTCTCCTCCCTCTCTCTCTCTCTCTTTCCAACTTCCCATCCTCTCCTCCGTCTCTCTCTTTCCAACATCCCATCCTCTCCTCCCTCTCTCTCTCTCTCTTTCCAACATTCCATCCTCTCCTCCCTCTCTCCGTCACTCTCTGCAACATCCCGTCCTCTCCTCCCTCTCACCTTACAACATCCCGTCCTCTCCTCCCTCTCTCTCTCTCTTTACAACATCCCATCCTCTCCTCCCTCTCTCTCTCTCTTTGCAACATCCCGTACTCTCCTCCCTCTCTCTTTACAACATCCCATCCTCTCCTCCCTCTCTCTCTCTCTTTACAACATCCCGTCCTCTCCTCCCTCTCTCTTTACAACATCCCATCCTCTCCTCCCTCTCCCTCTCTGTCTTTACAACATCCCATCCTCTCCTCCCTCTCTCTCTCTCTCTTTACATCCCATCCTCTCCACCCTCTCTCTCTCTCTTTACAACATCCCATCCTCTCCTCCCTCCCTCTCTCCCTCTGCAACATCCCGTCCTCTACTCCCTCTCTCTTTCCAACATCTTGTCCTCTCCTCCATCTCTCTCTTTCTCTTTCCAACATCCCGTCCTCTCCTCCCTCTCTCTCTCTTTACGACATCCCGTCCTCTCCTCTCTCTCTCTCTCCCTTCACAACATCCCGTCCTCTCCTCCATCTCTCTCTCTCTCTTTACAACATCCCGTCCTCTCCTCCCTCTCTCTTTCTCTTCACAACATCCCATCCTCTCCTCCATCTCTCTCTCTCTCTTTACGACATCCCATCCTCTCCTCCCTCTCTCTCTCTCTTTACGACATCCCGTCCTCTTCTCCCTCTCTCTCTCTCTTCACAACATCCCGTCCTCTCCTCCCTCTCTCTCTCTCTTTACGACATCCCGTCCTCTCCTCCCTCTCTCTCTCTCTTCACTACATCCCGTCCTCTCCTCCCTCTCTCTTTCTCTTCACAACATCCCATCCTCTCCTCCATCTCTCTCTCTCTTTACAACATCCCATCCTCTCCTTTCTCTCTCTCTGTCTTTACAACATTCCATCCTCTCCTCTCTCTCTCTCTTTACAACATCCCATCCTCTCCTCCCTCTCTCTCTCTCTTTACAACATCCCATCCTCTCCTCCCTCCCTCTCTCCCTCTGCAACATCCCATCCTCTCCTCCCTCTCTCTCTTTCTCTTTCCAACATCCCGTCCTCTCCTCCCTCTCACTGTCTCTTCACAACATCCCATCCTCTCCTCCCTCTCTCTCTCTTCACAACATCCCATCCTCTCCTCCATCTCTCTCTCTCTTTACAACATCCCGTCCTCTCCTCCCTCTCTCTCTCTCTTTACAACATCCCGTCCTCTCCTCTCTCTCTCTCTTTCTCTTCTCAACATCCCGTGCTCTCCTCCCTCTCTCTCTCTCTTCACAACATACCGTCCTCTCCTCCCTCTCTCTCTCTCTTTACAACATCCCGTCCTCTCCTCCCTCTCCCTCTCTCTCTCCTTACAACATCCCACCCTCTCCTCCCTCTCTCTCTCTCTCTTTACAACATCCCACCCTCTCCTCCCTCTCTCTCTCTCTCTTTACAACATCCCATCCTCTCCTCCCTCTCTCTCTCTCTCTTTACAACATCCCATCCTCTCCTCCCTCCCTCTCTCCCACTGCAACATCCCGTCCTCTACTCCCTCTGTCTTTCCAACATCTTGTCCTCTCCTCCATCTCTCTCTTTCTCTTTCCAACATCCCGTCCTCTCCTCCCTCTCTCTCTCTTTACGACATCCCGTCCTCTCCTCTCTCTCTCTCTCCCTTCACAACATCCCGTCCTCTCCTCCAACACTCTCTCTCTCTTTACAACATCCCGTCCTCTCCTCCCTCTCTCTTTCTCTTCACAACATCCCATCCTCTCCTCCATCTCTCTCTCTCTCTTTACGACATCCCATCCTCTCCTCCCTCTCTCTCTCTCTTTACGACATCCCGTCCTCTTCTCCCTCTCTCTCTCTCTTCACAACATCCCGTCCTCTCCTCCCTCTCTCTCTCTCTTTACGACATCCCGTCCTCTCCTCCCTCTCTCTCTCTCTTCACTACATCCCGTCCTCTCCTCCCTCTCTCTTTCTCTTCACAACATCCCATCCTCTCCTCCATCTCTCTCTCTCTTTACAACATCCCATCCTCTCCTTTCTCTCTCTCTGTCTTTACAACATTCCATCCTCTCCTCTCTCTCTCTCTTTACAACATCCCATCCTCTCCTCCCTCTCTCTCTCTCTCTTTACAACATCCCATCCTCTCCTCCCTCCCTCTCTCCCTCTGCAACATCCCATCCTCTCCTCCCTCTCTCTCTTTCTCTTTCCAACATCCCGTCCTCTCCTCCCTCTCACTGTCTCTTCACAACATCCCATCCTCTCCTCCCTCTCTCTCTCTCTTCACAACATCCCGTCCTCTCCTCCCTCTCTCTCTCTCTTTACAACATCCCATCCTCTCCTCCATCTCTCTCTCTCTTTACAACATCCCGTCCTCTCCTCCCTCTCTCTCTCTCTTTACAACATCCCGTCCTCTCCTCTCTCTCTCTCTTTCTCTTCTCAACATCCCGTGCTCTCCTCCCTCTCTCTCTCTCTTCACAACATACCGTCCTCTCCTCCCTCTCTCTCTCTCTTTACAACATCCCGTCCTCTCCTCCCTCTCCCTCTCTCTCTCCTTACAACATCCCACCCTCTCCTCCCTCTCTCTCTCTCTCTTTACAACATCCCATTCTCTCCTCCCTCTCTCTCTCTCTCACTTTACAACATCCCATCCTCTCCTCCCTCTCCCTCTCTCTCTCCTTACAACATCCCATCCTCTCCTCCCTCTCTCTCTCTCTCTTTACAACATCGCATTCTCTCCTCCCTATCTCTCTCTCTAACTTTACAACATCCCATCCTCTCCTCCCTCTCCCTCTCTCTCTCTCTTTGCAACATCCCATCCTCTCCTCCCTCTCTCTCTCTCTTTACAACATCCCATTCTCTGCTCCCTCTCTCTCTCTCTCTTTACAACATCCCATCCTCTCCTCCCTCTCTCTCTCTCTCTCTTTACAACATCCCCTTCTCTCCTCCCTCTCTCTCTCTCTTTACAACATTCCGTCCTCTGCTCCCTCTCTCTCTCGCTCTTTACAACATCCCATTCTCTCCTCCCTCTCTCTCTCTCTCTTTACAACATCCCGTCCTCTCCTCTTTCTCTCTCTCTTTACAACATCCCATCCTCTCCTCCCTCTCTCTCTCTCTTTACAACATCCCGTCCTCTCCTCCCTCTCTCTTTACAACATCCCATCCTCTCCTCCCTCTCCCTCTCTGTCTTTACAACATCCCATCCTCTCCTCCCTCTCTCTCTCTCTATTTACATCCCATCCTCTCCTCCCTCTCTCTCTCTCTTTACAACATCCCATCCTCTCCTCCCTCCCTCTTTCCAACATCTTGTCCTCTCCTCCATCTCTCTCTTTCTCTTTCCAACATCCCGTCCTCTCCTCCCTCTCTCTCTCTCTTTACGACATCCCGTCCTCTCCTCTCTCTCTCTCTCCCTTCACAACATCCCGTCCTCTCCTCCATCTCTCTCTCTCTCTTTACAACATCCCGTCCTCTCCTCCCTCTCTCTTTCTCTTCACAACATCCCATCCTCTCCTCCATCTCTCTCTCTCTCTTTATGACATCCCGTCCTCTCCTCCCTCTCTCTCTCTCTTTACGACATCCCGTCCTCTCCTCCCTCTCTCTCTCTCTTCACAACATCCCGTCCTCTCCTCCCTCTCTCTCTCTCTTTACGACATCCCGTCCTCTCCTCCCTCTCTCTCTCTCTTCACTACATCCCGTCCTCTCCTCCCTCTCTCTTTCTCTTCACAACATCCCATCCTCTCCTCCATCTCTCTCTCTCTTTACAACATCCCATCCGCTCCTTTCTCTCTCTCTGTCTTTACAACATTCCATCCTCTCCTCTCTCTCTCTCTTTACAACATCCCATCCTCTCCTCCCTCTCTCTCTCTCTTTACAACATCCCATCCTCTCCTCCCTCCCTCTCTCCCTCTGCAACATCCCATCCTCTCCTCCCTCTCTCTCTTTCTCTTTCCAACATCCCGTCCTCTCCTCCCTCTCACTCTCTCTTTACGACATCCCGTCCTCTCCTCCCTCTCTCTCTCTTCACAACATCCCGTCCTCTCCTCCCTCTCTCTTTCTCTTCACAACATCCCATCCTCTCCTCTCTCTCTCTCTTTACAACATCCCATCCTCTCCTCCATCTCTCTCTCTCTTTACAACATCCCGTCCTCTCCTCCCTCTCTCTCTCTCTTTACAACATCCCGTCCTCTCCTCTCTCTCTCTCTTTCTCTTCTCAACATCCCGTGCTCTCCTCCCTCTCTCTCTTCACAACATACCGTCCTCTCCTCCCTCTCTCTCTCTTTACAACATCCCGCCCTCTCCTCCCTCTCCCTCTCTCTCTCCTTACAACATCCCACCCTCTCCTCCCTCTCTCTCTCTCTCTCTTGACAACATCCCATTCACTCCTCCCTCTCTCTCTCTCTCACTTTACAACATCCCATCCTCTTCTCCCTCTCCCTCTATCTCTCCTTACAACATCCCATCCTCTCCTCCCTCTCTCTCTCTCTTCTTTGCAACATCCCATTCTCTCCTCCCTATCTCTCTCTCTAACTTTACAACATCCCATCCTCTCCTCCCTCTCCCTCTCTCTCTCTCTTTGCAACATCCCATCCTCTCCTCCCTCTCTCTCTCTCTTTACAACATCCCATCCTCTCCTCCCTCTCTCTCTCTCTCTTTACAACATCCCATTCTCTGCTCCCTCTCTCTCTCTCTCTTTACAACATCCCATCCTCTCCTCCCTCTCTCTCTCTCTCTCTTTACAACATCCCCTTCTCTCCTCCCTCTCTTTCTCTCTTTACAACATTCCGTCCTCTGCTCCCTCTCTCTCTCGCTCTTTACAACATCCCATCCTCTCCTCCTTCTCTCTCTCTCTTTACAACATCCCATTCTCTCCTCCCTCTCTCTCTCTCTCTTTATAACATCCCGTCCTTTCCTCTTTCTCGCTCTCTTTCCAACATCCCATCCTCTCTTCCCTCTCTCTCTCTTTACAACATCCTCTCCTCTCCTCCCCCTCTCTCTCTCTTTACAACATCCCGTCCTCTACTTCCTCTCTCTCTCTCTTTACAACATCCCGTCCTCTCCTCCCTCTCTCACTCTGTTTACAACATCCCATCCTCTCCTCTCTCTCTCTCTCTTTACAACATCCCATCCTCTCCTCCCTCTCTCTCTCTCTTTACAAGATCCCATCCTCTCCTCCCTCCCTCTCTCCCTCGGCAGCATCCCATCCTCTCCTCCCTCTCTCTCTTTCTCTTTCCAACATCCCGTCCTCTCCTCCCTCTCACTCTCTCTTTACGACATCCCGTCCTCTCCTCCCTCTCTCTCTCTCTTCACAACATCCCGTCCTCTCCTCCCTCTCTCTTTCTCTTCACAACATCCCATCCTCTCCTCTCTCTCTCTCTTTACAACATCCCGTCCTCTCCTCCCTCTCTCTCTCTTTCCAACATCCCATCCTCTCCTCCATCTCTCTCTCTCTTTACAACATCCCGTCCTCTCCTCCCTCTCTCTTTCTCTTTCCAACATCCCATCCTCTCCTCCCTCTCTCCTTTCTTTACAACATCCCATCCTCTCCTCCCTCTCTCTCTCTCGACAACATCCCGTCCTCTCCTCCCTCTCTCTTTCTCTTCCTAACATCCCATCCTCTCCTCCCTCTGTCTCTCTCTCTCTTTGCAACATCCCATCCTCTTCTCCCTCTCTCTCGCTCTTTACAACATCCCATCCTCTCCTCCCTCTCTCTCTCTCTTCACAACATCCCATCCTCTCCTCCCTCTCTCTCTCTCTTTACAACATCCCATCGTCTCCTCCCTCTCTCTCGCTCTTTACAACATCCCATCCTCTCCTCCCTCTCTCTCTCTCTCTTTACAACATCCCATCCTCTCCTCCCTCTCTCTCTCTCTTTGCAACATCCCATCCTCTCCTCCCTCTCTCTCGCTCTTTACAACATCCCATCCTCGCCTCCCTCTCTCTCTCTCTTTACAACATCCCATCCTCTCCACCCTCTCTTTCACTCTTTACAACATCCCATCCTCTCCTCCCTCTCTCTCTCTCTTTCCCACATCCCATCCACTCCTCCCTCTCTCTCTCTCTTTGCAACATCCCATCCTCTCCTCCCTCTCTCTCTCGCTCTTTACAACATCCCATCCTCTCCTCCCTCTCTTTCCAACATCCCATCTCCTCCCTCTCTCTCTCTCTCTTTCCAACATCCCATCCTCTCCTCCCTCTCTCTCTCTCTCTTTCCAAAATCCCATCCTCTCCTCCGTCTCTCTCTTTCCAACATCCCATCCTCTCCTCCCTCTCTCTCTCTCTCTTTCCAACATTCCATCCTCTCCTCCCTCTCTCCGTCTCTCTGTGCAACATCCCGTCCCTCCTCCCTCTCACCTTACAACATCCCATCCTCTCCTCCCTCTCTCTCTCTCTTTACAACATCCCATCCTCTCCTCCCTCTCTCTCTCTCTTTGCAACATCCCGTCCTCTCCTCCCTCTCTCTTTACAACATCCCATCCTCTCCTCCCTCTCTCTCTCTCTTTACAACATCCCGTCCTCTCCTCCCTCTCTCTTCACAACATCCCATCCTCTCCTCCCTCTCCCTCTCTGTCTTTACAACATCCCATCCTCTCCTCCCTCTCTCTCTCTCTTTACATCCCATCCTCTCCTCCCTCTCTCTCTCTCTTTACAACATCCCATCCTCTCCTCCCTCCCTCTCTCCCTCTGCAACATCCCGTCCTCTACTCCCTCTCTCTTTCCAACATCTTGTCCTCTCCTCCATCTCTCTCTTTCTCTTTCCAACATCCCGTCCTCTCCTCCCTCTCTCTCTCTCTTTACGACATCCCGTCCTCTCCTCTCTCTCTCTCCCTTCACAACATCCCGTCCTCTCCTCCATCTCACTCTCTCTCTTTACAACATCCCGTCCTCTCCTCCCTCTCTCTTTCTCTTCACAACATCCCATCCTCTCCTCCATCTCTCTCTCTCTCTTTATGACATCCCGTCCTCTCCTCCCTCTCTCTCTCTCTTTACGACATCCCGTCCTCTCTTCCCTCTCTCTCTCTCTTCACAACATCCCGTCCTCTCCTCCCTCTCTCTCTCTCTTTACGACATCCCGTCCTCTCCTCCCTCTCTCTCACTCTTCACTACATCCCGTCCTCTCCTCCCTCTCTCTTTCTCTTCACACCATCCCATCCTCTCCTCCATCTCTCTCTCTCTTTACAACATCCCATCCGCTCCTTTCTCTCTCTCTGTCTTTACAACATTCCATCCTCTCCTCTCTCTCTCTCTTTACAACATCCCATCCTCTCCTCCCTCTCTCTCTCTCTTTACAACATCCCATCCTCTCCTCCCTCCCTCTTTCCCTCTGCAACATCCCATCCTCTCCTCCCTCTCTCTCTTTCTCTTTCCAACATCCCGTCCTCTCCTCCCTCTCACTCTCTCTTTACGACATCCTGTCCTCTCCTCCCTCTCTCTCTCTCTTCACAACATCCCGTCCTCTCCTCCCTCTCTCTTTCTCTTCACAACATCCCATCCTCTCCTCTCTCTCTCTCTTTACAACATCCCGTCCTCTACTCCCTCTCTCTCTCTCTCTTTACAACATCCCATCCTCTCCTCCATCTCTCTCTCTCTTTACAACATCCCGTCCTCTCCTCCCTCTCTCTCTCTCTTTACAACATCCCTTCCTCTCCTCTCTCTCTCTCTTTCTCTTCTCAACATCCCGTGCTCTCCTCCCTCTCTCTCTTCACAACATACCGTCCTCTCCTCCCTCTCTCTCTCTTTACAACATCCCGTCCTCTCCTCCCTCTCCCTCTCTCTCTCCTTACAACATCCCACCCTCTCCTCCCTCTCTCTCTCTCTCTCTTTACAACATCCCATTCTCTCCTCCCTCTCTCTCTCTCTCACTTTACAACATCCCATCCTCTCCTCCCTCTCCCTCTCTCTCTCCTTACAACATCCCATCCTCTCCTCCCTCTCTCTCTCTCTCTTTGCAACATCCCATTCTCTCCTCCCTATCTCTCTCTCTAACTTTACAACATCCCATCCTCTCCTCCCTCTCCCTCTCTCTCTCTCTTTGCAACATCCCATCCTCTCCTCCCTCTCTCTCTCTCTTTACAACATCCCATCCTCTCTTCCCTCTCTCTCTCTCTTTACAACATCCCATCCTCTCCTCCCTCTCTCTCTCTCTCTTTACAACATCCCATTCTCTGCTCCCTCTCTCTCTCTCTCTTTACAACATCCCATCCTCTCCTCCCTCTCTCTCTCTCTCTCTTTACAACATCCCCTTCTCTCCTCCCTCTCTTTCTCTCTTTACAACATTCCGTCCTCTGCTCCCTCTCTCTCTCGCTCTTTACAACATCCCATCCTCTCCTCCTTCTCTCTCTCTCTTTACAACATCCCATTCTCTCCTCCCTCTCTCTCTCTCTTTACAACATCCCGTCCTCTCCTCTTTCTCTCTCTCTTTCCAACATCCCATCCTCTCTTCCCTCTCTCTCTCTTTACAACATCCTCTCCTCTCCTCCCCCTCTCTCTCTCTTTACAACATCCCGTCCTCTACTTCCTCTCTCTCTCTCTTTACAACATCCCGTCCTCTCCTCCCTCTCTCGCTCTTTACAACATCCCATCCTCTCCTCCTTCTCTCTCTCTCTTTACAACATCCCATTCCCTCCTCCCTCTCTCTCTCTCTCTTTACAACATCCCGTCCTCTCCTCTTTCTCTCTCTCTTTCCAACATCCCATCCTCTCTTCCCTCTCTCTCTCTTTACAACATCCTCTCCTCTCCTCCCCCTCTCTCTCTCTTTACAACATCCCGTCCTCTACTTCCTCTCTCTCTCTTTACAACATCCCGTCCTCTCCTCCCTCTCTCACTCTGTTTACAACATCCCATCCGCTCCTCTCTCTCTCTCTCTTTACAACATCCCATCCTCTCCTCCCTCTCTCTCTCTCTCTTCACAACATCCCGTCCTCTCCTCCCTCTCTCTTTCTCTTCACAACATCCCATCCTCTCCTCTCTCTCTCTCTTTACAACATCCCGTCCTCTCCTCCCTCTCTCTCTCTCTTTACAACATCCCATCCTCTCCTCCATCTCTCTCTCTCTTTACAACATCCCGTCCTCTCCTCGCTCTCTCTCTCTCTTTACAACATCCCGTCCTCTCCTCTCTCTCTCTCTTTCTCTTCACAACATCCCGTGCTCTCCTCCCTCTCTCTCTCTCTTCACAACATACCGTCCTCTCCTCCCTCTCTCTCGCTCTTTACAACATCCCGTCCTCTCCTCCCTCTCCCTCTCTCTCTCCTTACAACATCCCACCCTCTCCTCCGTCTCTCTCTCTCTCTTTACAACATCCCATTCTCTCCTCCCTCTCTCTCTCTCTCACTTTACAACATCCCATCCTCTCCTCCCTCTCCCTCTCTCTCTCCTTACAACATCCCATCCTCTCCTCCCTCTCTCTCTCTCTCTTTACAACATCCCATTCTCTCCTCCCTATCTCTCTCTCTAACTTTACAACATCCCATCCTCTCCTCCCTCTCCCTCTCTCTCTCTCTCTTTGCAACATCCCATTCTCTCCTCCCTCTCTCTCTCGCTCTTTACAACATCCCATCCTCTCCTCCCTCTCTCTCTCTCTCTTTACAACATCCCATTCTCTGCTCCCTCTCTCTCTCTCTCTTTACAACATCCCATCCTCTCCTCCCTCTCTCTCTCTCTCTCTTTACAACATCCCCTTCTCTCCTCCCTCTCTCTCTCTCTTTACAACATTCCGTCCTCTGCTCCCTCTCTCTCTCGCTCTTTACAACATCCCATCCTCTCCTCCCTCTCTCTCTCTCTTTACAACATCCCATTCTCTCCTCCCTCTCTCTCTCTCTCTTTACAACATCCCGTCCTCTCCTCTTTCTCTCTCTCTTTCCAACATCCCATCCTCTCTTCCCTCTCTCTCTCTTTACAAAATCCTCTCCTCTCCTCCCACTCTCTCTCTCTTTCCAACATCCCGTCCTCTCCTTCCTCTCTCTCTCTCTTTACAACATCCCATCCTCTCCTCTCTCTCTCTCTCTTTACAACATCCCATCCTCTCCTCCCTCTCTCTCTCTCTCTTTACAACATCCCATCCTCTCCTCCCTCTCTCTCTCTCTTTACAGCATTCCGTCCTCTCCTCCCTCTCTCTCTCTCCTAACAACATCCCATCCTCTCCTCCCTCTCTCTCTCTTTACAACATCCCGTCCTCTCCTCCCTCTCCCTCTCTCTCTCCTTACAACATCCCATCCTCTCCTCCCTCTTTCTCTCTCTCTTAACAACATCCCATCCTCTCCTCCCTCTCTCTCTCTCTCTTTACAACATTCCATCCTCTCCTCCCTCTCTCTCTCACTTTACAACATCCCATCCTCTCCTCCCTCTCCCTCTCTCCTTACAACATCCCATCCTCTCCTCCCTCTCTCTCTCTCTTTACAACATCCTATCCTCTCCTCTCTCTCTCTCTCTTTACAACATCCCATCCTCTCCTCCCTCTCTCTCTCTCTCTTTACAACATCCCATCCTCTCCTCCTTCTCTCTCTTTCTTTACAACATCCCGTCCTCTCCTCCCTCTCTCGCTCTCTCTCTCTTTACAGCATCCCATTCTCTCCTCCCTCTCTCTCTCTCTCTCTTTACAACATCCGATCCTCTCCTGCCTCTCTCTCTCTCTCTTTACAAAATCCCATCCTCTCCTCCCTCTCTCTCTCTTTACAACATGCCATTCTCTCCTCCATCTCTCTCTCTCTCACTTTACAACATCCCATCCTCTCCTCCCTCTCCCTCTCTCTCTCCTTGCAACATCCCATCCTCTCCTCCCTCTCTCTCTCTAACTTTACAACATCCCATCCTCTCCTCCCTCTCCCTCTCTCTCTCTCTTTGCAACATCCCATCCTCTCCTCCCTCTCTCTCTCTCTTTACAACATCCCATCCTCTCCTCCCTCTCTCTCTCTCTCTTTACAACATCCCATTCTCTGCTCCCTCTCTCTCTCTCTCTTTACAACATCCCATCCTCTCCTCCCTCTCTCTCTCTCTCTCTTTACAACATCCCCTTCTCTCCTTCCTCTCTCTCTCTTTACAACATTCCGTCCTCTGCTCCCTCTCTCTCTCGCTCTTTACAACATCCCATCCTCTCCTCCCTCTCTCTCTCTCTTTACAACATCCCATTCTCTCCTCCCTCTCTCTCTCTCTCTTTACAACATCCCGTCCTCTCCTCTTTCTCTCTCTCTTTCCAACATCCCATCCTCTCTTCCCTCTCTCTCTCTTTACAACATCCTCTCCTCTCCTCCCCCTCTCTCTCTCTTTCCAACATCCCATCCTCTCCTTCCTCTCTCTCTCTCTTTACAACATCCCGTCCTCTCCTCCCTCTCTCTCTCTGTTTACAACATCCCATCCTCTCCTCTCTCTCTCTCTCTTCACAACATCCCATCCTCTCCTCCCTCTCTCTCTCTCCCTTTACAACATCCCATCCTCTCCTCCCTCTCTCTCTCCCTTTACAACATTCCGTCCTCTCCTCCCTCTCTCTCTCTCTCCTAACAAAATCCCATCCTCTCCTCTCTCTCTCTCTCTTTACAACATCCCGTCCTCTCCTCCCTCTCCCTCTCTCTCTCCTTACAACATCCCATCCTCTCCTCCCTCTCTCTCTCTCTCTGTACAACATTCCATCCTCTCCTCCCTCTCTCTCTCACTTTACAACATCCCATCCTCTCCTCCCTCTCTCTCTCTCTTTACAACATCCCATTCTCTCCTCCCTCTCTCTCTCTCTTTACAACATCCCGTCCTCTCCTCTTTCTCTCTCTCTTTCCAACATCCCATCCCCTCTTCCCTCTCTCTCTCTTTACAACATCCTCTCCTCTCCTCACCCTCTCTCTCTCTTTCCAACATCCCGTCCTCTCCTTTCTCTCTCTCTCTTTACAACATCCCGTCCTCTCCTCCCTCTCTCTCTCTGTTTACAACATCCCATCCTCTCCTCTCTCTCTCTCTCTTTACAACATCCCATCCTCTCCTCCCTCTCTCTCTCTCCCTTTACAACATCCCATCCTCTCCTCCCTCTCTCTCTCCCTTTACAACATTCCGTCCTCTCCTCACTCTCTCTCTCTCTCCTAACAAAATCCCATCCTCTCCTCTCTCTCTCTCTCTTTACAACATCCCGTCCTCTCCTCCCTCTCCCTCTCTCTCTCCTTACAACATCCCATCCTCTCCTCCCTCTCTCTCTCTCTCTATACAACATTCCATCCTCTCCTCCCTCTCTCTCTCACTTTACAACATCCCATCCTCTCCTCCCTCTCCCTCTCTCTCTCCTTACAACATCCCATCCTCTCCTCCCTCTCTCTCTCTCTTTACAACATCCTATCCTCTCCTCTCTCTCTCTCTCTTTACAACATCCCATCCTCTCCTCCCTCTCTCTCTCTCTCTTTACAACATCCCATCCTCTCCTCCCTCTCTCTCTCTCTTTACAACATCCCGTCCTCTCCTCCCTCTCTCGCTCTCTCTCTCTTTACAGCATCCCATCCTCTCCTCCCTCTCTCTCTCTCTCTTTACAACATCCCATCCTCTCCTCCATCTCTCTCTCTCTTTACAACATCCCGTCCTCTCCTCGCTCTCTCTCTCTCTTTACAACATCCCGTCCTCTCCTCTCTCTCTCTCTTTCTCTTCACAACATCCCGTGCTCTCCTCCCTCTCTCTCTCTCTTCACAACATACCGTCCTCTCCTCCCTCTCTCTCGCTCTTTACAACATCCCGTCCTCTCCTCCCTCTCCCTCTCTCTCTCCTTACAACATCCCACCCTCTCCTCCGTCTCTCTCTCTCTCTTTACAACATCCCATTCTCTCCTCCCTCTCTCTCTCTCTCACTTTACAACATCCCATCCTCTCCTCCCTCTCCCTCTCTCTCTCCTTACAACATCCCATCCTCTCCTCCCTCTCTCTCTCTCTCTTTACAACATCCCATTCTCTCCTCCCTATCTCTCTCTCTAACTTTACAACATCCCATCCTCTCCTCCCTCTCCCTCTCTCTCTCTCTCTTTGCAACATCCCATTCTCTCCTCCCTCTCTCTCTCGCTCTTTACAACATCCCATCCTCTCCTCCCTCTCTCTCTCTCTCTTTACAACATCCCATTCTCTGCTCCCTCTCTCTCTCTCTCTTTACAACATCCCATCCTCTCCTCCCTCTCTCTCTCTCTCTCTTTACAACATCCCCTTCTCTCCTCCCTCTCTCTCTCTCTTTACAACATTCCGTCCTCTGCTCCCTCTCTCTCTCGCTCTTTACAACATCCCATCCTCTCCTCCCTCTCTCTCTCTCTTTACAACATCCCATTCTCTCCTCCCTCTCTCTCTCTCTCTTTACAACATCCCGTCCTCTCCTCTTTCTCTCTCTCTTTCCAACATCCCATCCTCTCTTCCCTCTCTCTCTCTTTACAAAATCCTCTCCTCTCCTCCCACTCTCTCTCTCTTTCCAACATCCCGTCCTCTCCTTCCTCTCTCTCTCTCTTTACAACATCCCATCCTCTCCTCTCTCTCTCTCTCTTTACAACATCCCATCCTCTCCTCCCTCTCTCTCTCTCTCTTTACAACATCCCATCCTCTCCTCCCTCTCTCTCTCTCTTTACAGCATTCCGTCCTCTCCTCCCTCTCTCTCTCTCCTAACAACATCCCATCCTCTCCTCCCTCTCTCTCTCTTTACAACATCCCGTCCTCTCCTCCCTCTCCCTCTCTCTCTCCTTACAACATCCCATCCTCTCCTCCCTCTCTCTCTCTCTCTTAACAACATCCCATCCTCTCCTCCCTCTCTCTCTCTCTCTTTACAACATTCCATCCTCTCCTCCCTCTCTCTCTCACTTTACAACATCCCATCCTCTCCTCCCTCTCCCTCTCTCCTTACAACATCCCATCCTCTCCTCCCTCTCTCTCTCTCTTTACAACATCCTATCCTCTCCTCTCTCTCTCTCTCTTTACAACATCCCATCCTCTCCTCCCTCTCTCTCTCTCTCTTTACAACATCCCATCCTCTCCTCCTTCTCTCTCTTTCTTTACAACATCCCGTCCTCTCCTCCCTCTCTCGCTCTCTCTCTCTTTACAGCATCCCATTCTCTCCTCCCTCTCTCTCTCTCTCTCTTTACAACATCCGATCCTCTCCTGCCTCTCTCTCTCTCTCTTTACAAAATCCCATCCTCTCCTCCCTCTCTCTCTCTTTACAACATGCCATTCTCTCCTCCATCTCTCTCTCTCTCACTTTACAACATCCCATCCTCTCCTCCCTCTCCCTCTCTCTCTCCTTGCAACATCCCATCCTCTCCTCCCTCTCTCTCTCTAACTTTACAACATCCCATCCTCTCCTCCCTCTCCCTCTCTCTCTCTCTTTGCAACATCCCATCCTCTCCTCCCTCTCTCTCTCTCTTTACAACATCCCATCCTCTCCTCCCTCTCTCTCTCTCTCTTTACAACATCCCATTCTCTGCTCCCTCTCTCTCTCTCTCTTTACAACATCCCATCCTCTCCTCCCTCTCTCTCTCTCTCTCTTTACAACATCCCCTTCTCTCCTTCCTCTCTCTCTCTTTACAACATTCCGTCCTCTGCTCCCTCTCTCTCTCGCTCTTTACAACATCCCATCCTCTCCTCCCTCTCTCTCTCTCTTTACAACATCCCATTCTCTCCTCCCTCTCTCTCTCTCTCTTTACAACATCCCGTCCTCTCCTCTTTCTCTCTCTCTTTCCAACATCCCATCCTCTCTTCCCTCTCTCTCTCTTTACAACATCCTCTCCTCTCCTCCCCCTCTCTCTCTCTTTCCAACATCCCATCCTCTCCTTCCTCTCTCTCTCTCTTTACAACATCCCGTCCTCTCCTCCCTCTCTCTCTCTGTTTACAACATCCCATCCTCTCCTCTCTCTCTCTCTCTTCACAACATCCCATCCTCTCCTCCCTCTCTCTCTCTCCCTTTACAACATCCCATCCTCTCCTCCCTCTCTCTCTCCCTTTACAACATTCCGTCCTCTCCTCCCTCTCTCTCTCTCTCCTAACAAAATCCCATCCTCTCCTCTCTCTCTCTCTCTTTACAACATCCCGTCCTCTCCTCCCTCTCCCTCTCTCTCTCCTTACAACATCCCATCCTCTCCTCCCTCTCTCTCTCTCTCTGTACAACATTCCATCCTCTCCTCCCTCTCTCTCTCACTTTACAACATCCCATCCTCTCCTCCCTCTCTCTCTCTCTTTACAACATCCCATTCTCTCCTCCCTCTCTCTCTCTCTCTTTACAACATCCCGTCCTCTCCTCTTTCTCTCTCTCTTTCCAACATCCCATCCCCTCTTCCCTCTCTCTCTCTTTACAACATCCTCTCCTCTCCTCACCCTCTCTCTCTCTTTCCAACATCCCGTCCTCTCCTTTCTCTCTCTCTCTTTACAACATCCCGTCCTCTCCTCCCTCTCTCTCTCTGTTTACAACATCCCATCCTCTCCTCTCTCTCTCTCTCTTTACAACATCCCATCCTCTCCTCCCTCTCTCTCTCTCCCTTTACAACATCCCATCCTCTCCTCCCTCTCTCTCTCCCTTTACAACATTCCGTCCTCTCCTCACTCTCTCTCTCTCTCCTAACAAAATCCCATCCTCTCCTCTCTCTCTCTCTCTTTACAACATCCCGTCCTCTCCTCCCTCTCCCTCTCTCTCTCCTTACAACATCCCATCCTCTCCTCCCTCTCTCTCTCTCTCTATACAACATTCCATCCTCTCCTCCCTCTCTCTCTCACTTTACAACATCCCATCCTCTCCTCCCTCTCCCTCTCTCTCTCCTTACAACATCCCATCCTCTCCTCCCTCTCTCTCTCTCTTTACAACATCCTATCCTCTCCTCTCTCTCTCTCTCTTTACAACATCCCATCCTCTCCTCCCTCTCTCTCTCTCTCTTTACAACATCCCATCCTCTCCTCCCTCTCTCTCTCTCTTTACAACATCCCGTCCTCTCCTCCCTCTCTCGCTCTCTCTCTCTTTACAGCATCCCATCCTCTCCTCCCTCTCTCTCTCTCTCTTTACAACATCCGATCCTCTCCTGCCTCTCTCTCTCTCTCTTTACAAAATCCCATCCTCTCCTCCCTCTCTCTCTCTTTACAACATGCCATCCTCTCCTCCCTCTCTCTCTCTATACAACATCCCATCCTCTCCTCCCTCTCTCTCTCTCTTGACAACATCCCATCCTCTCCTCTCTCTCCCTCTCTTTACAACATCCCATCCTCTCCACTGCTCTCCTCTCTCTCTTTTCATCCCGTCCTCTCCTCCCTCTCTCTCTCTCTTTACAACATCCCATCCTCTCCTCCCTCTCTCTCTCTCTTCACAACATTCCATCCTCTCCTCTCCTCTCCTCTCTCTCTTTACAGCATCCCGTCCTCTCCTCCCTCTCTCTCGCTCTTTACAACATCCCATCCTCGCCTCCCTCTCTCTCTCTCTTTACAACATCCCATCTTCTCCTCCCTCTCTCTCGCTCTTTACAACATCCCATCCTCTCCACCCTCTCTTTCGCTCTTTACAACATCCCATCCTCTCCTCCCTCTCTCTCGCTCTTTCCCACATCCCATCCACTCCTCCCTCTCTCTCTCTCTTTGCAACATCCCATCCTCTCCTCCCTCTCTCTCTCGCTCTTTACAACATCCCATCCTCTCCTCCCTCTCTTTCCAACATTCCATCTCCTCCCTCTCTCTCTCTCTCTTTCCCACATCCCATCCACTCCTCCCTCTCTCTCTCTCTTTGCAACATCCCATCCTCTCCTCCCTCTCTCTCTCGCTCTTTACAACATCCCACCCTCTCCTCCCTCTCTTTCAAACATTCCATCTCCTCCCTCTCTCTCTCTCTCTTTCCAACATCCCATCCTCTCCTCCCTCTCTCTCTCTCTCTTTCCAACATCCCATCCTTTCCTCCGTCTCTCTCTTTCCAACATCCCATCCTCTCCTCCCTCTTTCTCTCTCTCTTTCCAACATTCCATCCTCTCCTCCCTCTCTCCGTCTCTCTCTGCAACATCCCGTCCTCTCTTCCCTCTCACCTTACAACATCCCATCCCATCCTCTCCTCCCTCTCTCTCTCTCTTTACAACATCCCATCCTCTCCTCCCTCTCTCTCTCTCTTTGCAACATCCCGTCCTCTCCTCCCTCTCTCTTTACAACATCCCATCCTCTCCTCCCTCTCTATCTCTCTTTACAACATCCCGTCCTCTCCTCCCTCTCTCTTTCCAACATCCCATCCTCTCCTCCCTCTCCCTCTCTGTCTTTACAACATCCCATCCTCTCCTCCCTCTCTCTCTCTCTCTTTACATCCCATCCTCTCCTCCCTCTCTCTCTCTCTTTACAACATCCCATCCTCTCCTCCCTCCCTCTCTCCCTCTGCAACATCCCGTCCTCTCCTCCCTCTCTCTTTCCAACATCTTGTCCTCTCCTCCATCTCTCTCTTTCTCTTTCCAACATCCCGTCCTCTCCTCCCTCTCTCTCTCTCTTTACGACATCCCGTCCTCTCCTCTCTCTCTCTCTCCCTTCACAACATCCCGTCCTCTCCTCCATCTCTCTCTCTCTCTTTACCACAACCCGTCCTCTCTTCCCTCTCTCTTTCTCTTCACAACATCCCATCCTCTCCTCCATCTCTCTCTCTCTCTTTACGACATCCCGTCCTCTCCTCCCTCTCTCTCTCTCTTTACGACATCCCGTCCTCTCCTCCCTCTCTCTCTCTCTTCACAACATCCTGTCCTCTCCTCCCTCTCTCTCTCTCTTTACGACATCCCGTCCTCTCCTCCCTCTCTCTCTCTCTTCACTACATCCCGTCCTCTACTCCCTCTCTCTTTCTCTTCACAACATCCCATCCTCTCCTCCATCTCTCTCTCTCTTTACAACATCCCATCCTCTCCTTTCTCTCTCTCTGTCTTTACAACATTCCATCCTCTCCTCTCTCTCTCTCTTTACAACATCCCATCCTCTCCTCCCTCTCTCTCTCTCTTTACAACATCCCATCCTCTCCTCCCTCCCTCTCTCCCTCTGCAACATCCCATCCTCTCCTCCCTCTCTCTCTTTCTCTTTCCAACATACCGTCCTCTCCTCCCTCTCACTCTCTCTTTACGACATCCCGTCCTCTCCTCCCTCTCTCTCTCTCTTCACAACATCCCGCCCTCTCCTCCCTCTCTCTTTCTCTTCACAACATCCCATCCTCTCCTCTCTCTCTCTCTTTACAACATCCCGTCCTCTCCTCCCTCTCTCTCTCTCTTTACAACATCCCATCCTCTCCTCCATCTCTCTCTCTCTTTAGAACATCCCGTCCTCTCCTCCCTCTCTCTCTCTCTTTACAACATCCCGTGCTCTACTCTCTCTCTCTCTTTCTCTTCACAACATCCCGTGCTCTCCTCCCTCTCTCTCTCTCTTCACAACATACCGTCCTCTCCTCCCTCTCTCTCGCTCTTTACAACATCCCGTCCTCTCCTCCCTCTCCCTCTCTCTCTCCTTACAACATCCCACCCTCTCCTCCGTCTCTCTCTCTCTCTTTACAACATCCCATTCTCTCCTCCCTCTCTCTCTCTCTCACTTTACAACATCCCATCCTCTCCTCCCTCTCCCTCTCTCTCTCCTTACAACATCCCATCCTCTCCTCCCTCTCTCTCTCTCTCTTTACAACATCCCATTCTCTCCTCCCTATCTCTCTCTCTAACTTTACAACATCCCATCCTCTCCTCCCTCTCCCTCTCTCTCTCTCTTTGCAACATCCCATCCTCTCCTCCCTCTCTCTCTCGCTCTTTACAACATCCCATCCTCTCCTCCATCTCTCTCTCTCTCTTTACAACATCCCATTCTCTGCTCCCTCTCTCTCTCTCTCTTTACAACATCCCATCCTCTCCTCCCTCTCTCTCTCTCTCTCTTTACAACATCCCCTTCTCTCCTCCCTCTCTCTCTTTACAACATTCCGTCCTCTGCTCCCTCTCTCTCTCGCTCTTTACAACATCCCATCCTCTCCTCCCTCTCTCTCTCTCTTTACAACATCCCATTCTCTCCTCCCTCTCTCTCTCTCTCTTTACAACATCCCGTCCTCTCCTCTTTCTCTCTCTCTTTCCAACATCCCATCCTCTCTTCCCTCTCTCTCTCTTTACAACATCCTCTCCTCTACTCCCCCTCTCTCTCTCTTTCCAACATCCCGTCCTCTCCTTCCTCTCTCTCTCTCTTTACAACATCCCATCCTCTCCTCCCTCTCTCTCTCTGTTTACAACATCCCATCCTCTCCTCTCTCTCTCTCTCTTTACAACATCCCATCCTCTCCTCCCTCTCTCTCTCTCTCTTTACAACATTCCGTCCTCTCCTCCCTCTCTCTCTCTCCTAACAACATCCCATCCTCTCCTCTCTCTCTCTCTCTTTACAACATCCCGTCCTCTCCTCCCTCTCCCTCTCTCTCTCCTTACAACATCCCATCCTCTCCTCCCTCTCTCTCTCTCTCTTTACAACATCCCATCCTCTCCTCCCTCTCTCTCTCTCTCTTTACAACATTCCATCCTCTCCTCCCTCTCTCTATCACTTTACAACATCCCATCCTCTCCTCCCTCTCCCTCTCTCTCTCCTTACAACATCCCATCCTCTCCTCCCTCTCTCTCTCTCTTTACAACATTCTATCCTCTCCTCTCTCTCTCTCTCTTTACAACATCCCATCCTCTCCTCCCTCTCTCTCTCTCTCTTTACAACATCCCATCCTCTCCTCCCTCTCTCTCTTTCTTTACAACATCCCGTCCTCTCCTCCCTCTCTCGCTCTCTCTCTCTTTACAGCATCCCATCCTCTCCTCCCTCTCTCTCTCTCTCTCTTTACAACATCCGATCCTCTCCTGCCTCTCTCTCTCTCTCTTTACAAAATCCCATCCTCTCCTCCCTCTCTCTTTACAACATGCCATTCTCTCCTCCATCTCTCTCTCTCTATCACTTTACAACATCCCATCCTCTCCTCCCTCTCCCTCTCTCTCTCCTTACAACATCCCATCCTCTCCTCCCTCTCTCTCTCTCTCTCTCTTTGCAACATCCCATCCTCTCCTCCCTCTCTCTCTCTCTTTACAACATCCCATCCTCTCTTCCCTCTCTCTCTCTCTTTACAACATCCCATCCTCTCCTCCCTCTCTCTCTCTCTCTTTACAACATCCCATTCTCTGCTCCCTCTCTCTCTCTCTCTTTACAACATCCCATCCTCTCCTCCATCTCTCTCTCTCTCTCTTTACAACATCCGCTTCTCTCCTTCCTCTCTCTCTCTTTACAACATTCCGTCCTCTGCTCCCTCTCTCTCGCTCTTTACAACATCCCATGCTCTCCTCCCTCTCTCTCTCTCTTTACAACATCCCATTCTCTCCTCCCTCTCTCTCTCTCTTTACAACATCCCGTCCTCTCCTCTTTCTCTCTCTCTTTCCAACATCCCATCCTCTCTTCCCTCTCTCTCTCTTTACAACATCCTCTCCTCTCCTCCCCCTCTCTCTCTCTTTCCAACATCCCGTCCTCTCCTTCCTCTCTCTCTCTCTTTACAACATCCCGTCCTCTCCTCCCTCTCTCTCTCTGTTTACAACATCCCATCCTCTCCTCTCTCTCTCTCTCTTTACAACATCCCATCCTCTCCTCCCTCTCTCTCTCTCTTTACAACATCCCATCCTCTCCTCCCTCTCTCTCTCCCTTTACAACATTCCGTCCTCTCCTCCCTCTCTCTCTCTCTCCTAACAGCATCCCATCCTCTCCTCTCTCTCTCTCTCTTTACAACATCCCGTCCTCTCCTCCCTCTCCCTCTCTCTCTCCTTACAACATCCCATCCTCTCCTCCCTCTCTCTCTCACTCTTTACAACATTCCATCCTCTCCTCCCTCTCTCTCTCACTTTACAACATCATATCCTCTCCTCCCTCTCCCTCTCTCTCTCCTTACAACATCCCATCCTCTCCTCCCTCTCTCTCTCTCTTTACAACATCCTATCCTCTCCTCTCTCTCTCTCTCTTTACAACATCCCATCCTCTCCTCCCTCTCTCTCTCTCTCTTTACAACATCCCATCCTCTCCTCCCTCTCTCTCTCTCTTTACAACATCCCGTCCTCTCCTCCCTCTCTCGCTCTCTCTCTCTTTACAGCATCCCATCCTCTCCTCCCTCTCTCTCTCTCTCTCTTTACAACATCCGATCCTCTCCTGCCTCTCTCTCTCTCTCTTTACAAAATCCCATCCTCTCCTCCCTCTCTCTCTCTTTACAACATGCCATCCTCTCCTCTCTCTCTCTCTCTATACAACATCCCATCCTCTCCTCCCTCTCTCTCTCTCTTTACAACATCCCATCCTCTCCACTCTCTCCCTCTCTTTACAACATCCCATCCTCTCCACTGCTCTCCTCTCTCTCTTTTCATCCCGTCCTCTCCTCCCTCTCTCTCTCTCTTTACAACATCCCATCCTCTCCTCCCTCTCTCTCTCTCTTCACAACATTCCATCCTCTCCTCTCCTCTCCTGTCTCTCTTTACAGCATCTCGTCCTCTCCTCCCTCTCTCTCTCTCTTTACAACATCCCATCCTCTCCTCCGTCTCTCTCTCTCTTTACAACATCCCATCCTCACCTCCCTCTCTCTCTCTTTGCAACATCCCATCCTCTCCTCCCTCTCTCTCTCTCTTTACAACATCCCATCCTCTCCTCCCTCTCTCTCTCTTTACAAATCCCATCCTCTCCTCCCTCTCTCTCTCTCTTTACAACATCCCATCCTCTCCTCCCTCTCTCTCTCTCTTTACAACATCCCATCCTCTCCTCCCTCTCTCTCTCTCTTTACAACATCCCGTCCTCTCCTCTCTCTCTCTCTCTTTCCAACATCCCATCCTCTCTTCCCTCTCTCTCTCTTTACAACATCCCATCCTCTCCTCCCTCTCTCTCTTTCTCTTTCCAACATCCCGTCCTCTCCTCCCTCTCTCTCTCTCTTCACAACATCCCGTCCTCTCCTCCCTCTCTCTTTCTCTTCACAACATCCCATCCTCTCCTCTCTCTCTCTCTTTACAACATCCCGTCCTCTCCTCCCTCTCTCTCTCTCTTTACAACATCCCATCCTCTCCTCCATCTCTCTCTCTCTTTACAACATTCCATCCTCTCCTCCCTCTCTCTCTAACTTTACAACATCCCATCCTCTCCTCCCTCTCCCTCTCTCTCTCCTTACAACATCCCATCCTCTCCTCCCTCTCTCTCTCTCTTTACAACATCCTATCCTCTCCTCTCTCTCTCTCTCTTTACAACATCCCATCCTCTCCTCCCTCTCTCTCTCTCTCTTTACAACATCCCATCCTCTCCTCCCTCTCTCTCTCTCTTTACAACATCCCGTCCTCTCCTCCCTCTCTCGCTCTCTCTCTCTTTACAGCATCCCATCCTCTCCTCCCTCTCTCTCTCTCTCTCTTTACAACATCCGATCCTCTCCTGCCTCTCTCTCTCTCTCTTTACAAAATCCCATCCTCTCCTCCCTCTCTCTCTCTTTACAACATGCCATTCTCTCCTCCCTCTCTCTCTCTCTCACTTTACAACATCCCATCCTCTCCTCCCTCTCTCTCTCTAACTTTACAACATCCCATCCTCTCCTCCCTCTCCCTCTCTCTCTCTCTTTGCAACATCCCATCCTCTCCTCCCTCTCTCTCTCTCTTTACAACATCCCATTCTCTCTTCCCTCTCTCTCTCTCTTTACAACATCCCATCCTCTCCTCCCTCTCTCTCTCTCTCTTTACAACATCCCATTCTCTGCTCCATCTCTCTCTCTCTCTTTACAACATCCCATCCTCTCCTCCCTCTCTCTCTCTCTCTCTTTACAACATCCCCTTCTCTCCTTCCTCTCTCTCTCTTTACAACATTCCGTCCTCTGCTCCCTCTCTCTCTCGCTCTTTACAACATCCCATCCTCTCCTCCCTCTCTCTCTCTCTTTACAACATCCCATTCTCTCCTCCCTCTCTCTCTCTCTCTTTACAACATCCCGTCCTCTCCTCTTTCTCTCTCTCTTTCCAACATCCCATCCTCTCTTCCCTCTCTCTCTTTTTACAACATCCTCTCCTCTCCTCCCCCTCTCTCTCTCTTTCCAACATCCCGTCCTCTCCTTCCTCTCTCTCTCTCTTTACAACATCCCGTCCTCTCCTCCCTCTCTCTCTCTGTTTACAACATCCCATCCTCTCCTCTCTCTCTCTCTCTTTACAACATCCCATCCTCTCCTCCCTCTCTCTCTCTCTCTTTACAACATCCCATCCTCTCCTCCCTCTCTCTCTCCCTTTACAACATTCCGTCCTCTCCTCCCTCTCTCTCTCTCTCCTAACAACATCCCATCCTCTCCTCTCTCTCTCTCTCTTTACAACATCCCGTCCTCTCCTCCCTCTCCCTCTCTCTCTCTTTACAACATCCCATCCTCTCCTCCCTCTCTCTCTCTCTCTTTACAACATTCCATCCTCTCCTCCCTCTCTCTCTCACTTTACAACATCCCATCCTCTCCTCCCTCTCCCTCTCTCTCTCCTTACAACATCCCATCCTCTCCTCCCTCTCTCTCTCTCTTTACAACATCCTATCCTCTCCTCTCTCTCTCTCTCTTTACAACATCCCATCCTCTCCTCCCTCTCTCTCTCTCTTTACAACATCCCGTCCTCTCCTCCCTCTCTCGCTCTCTCTCTCTTTACAGCATCCCATCCTCTCCTCCCTCTCTCTCTCTCTCTCTTTACAACATCCGATCCTCTCCTGCCTCTCTCTCTCTCTCTTTACAAAATCCCATCCTCTCCTCCCTCTCTCTCTCTTTACAACATGCCATCCTCTCCTCCCTCTCTCTCTCTACAACATCCCATCCTCTCCTCCCTCTCTCTCTCTCTTTACAACATCCCATCCTCTCCTCTCTCTCCCTCTCTTTACAACATCCCATCCTCTCCACTGCTCTCCTCTCTCTCTTTTCATCCCGTCCTCTTCTCCCTCTCTCTCTCTCTTTACAACATCCCATCCTCTCCTCCCTCTCTCTCTCTCTTCACAACATTCCATCCTCTCCTCTCCTCTCCTCTCTCTCTTTACAGCATCCCGTCCTCTCCTCCCTCTCTCTCTCTCTTTACAACATCCCATCCTCTCCTCCGTCTCTCTCTCTCTTTACAACATCCCATCCTCACCTCCCTCTCTCTCTCTTTGCAACATCCCATCCTCTCCTCCCTCTCTCTCTCTCTTTACAACATCCCATCCTCTCCTCCCTCTCTCTCTCTTTACAACATCCCATCCTCTCCTCCCTCTCTCTCTCTCTTTACAACATCCCATCCTCTCCTCCCTCTCTCTCTCTCTTTACAACATCCCATCCTCTCCTCCCTCTCTCTCTCTCTTTACAACATCCCGTCCTCTCCTCTCTCTCTCTCTTTCCAACATCCCATCCTCTCTTCCCTCTCTCTCTCTTTACAACATCCCATCCTCTCCTCCCTCTCTCTCTTTCTCTTTCCAACATCCCGTCCTCTCCTCCCTCTCTCTCTCTCTTCACAACATCCCGTCCTCTCCTCCCTCTCTCTTTCTCTTCACAACATCCCATCCTCTCCTCTCTCTCTCTCTTTACAACATCCCGTCCTCTCCTCCCTCTCTCTCTCTCTTTACAACATCCCATCCTCTCCTCCATCTCTCTCTCTCTTTACAACATTCCATCCTCTCCTCCCTCTCTCTCTCACTTTACAACATCCCATCCTCTCCTCCCTCTCCCTCTCTCTCTCCTTACAACATCCCATCCTCTCCTCCCTCTCTCTCTCTCTTTACAACATCCTATCCTCTCCTCTCTCTCTCTCTCTTTACAACATCCCATCCTCTCCTCCCTCTCTCTCTCTCTCTTTACAACATCCCATCCTCTCCTCCCGCTCTCTCTCTCTTTACAACATCCCGTCCTCTCCTCCCTCTCTCGCTCTCTCTCTCTTTACAGCATCCCATCCTCTCCTCCCTCTCTCTCTCTCTCTCTTTACAACATCCGATCCTCTCCTGCCTCTCTCTCTCTCTCTTTACAAAATCCCATCCTCTCCTCCCTCTCTCTCTCTTTACAACATGCCATTCTCTCCTCCCTCTCTCTCTCTCTCACTTTACAACATCCCATCCTCTCCTCCCTCTCCCTCTCTCTCTCCTTACAACATCCCATGCTCTCCTCCCTCTCTCTCTCTAACTTTACAACATCCCATCCTCTCCTCCCTCTCCCTCTCTCTCTCTCTTTGCAACATCCCATCCTCTCCTCCCTCTCTCTCTCTCTTTACAACATCCCATTCTCTCTTCCCTCTCTCTCTCTCTTTACAACATCCCATCCTCTCCTCCCTCTCTCTCTCTCTCTTTACAACATCCCATTCTCTGCTCCATCTCTCTCTCTCTCTTTACAACATCCCATCCTCTCCTCCCTCTCTCTCTCTCTCTCTTTACAACATCCCCTTCTCTCCTTCCTCTCTCTCTCTTTACAACATTCCGTCCTCTGCTCCCTCTCTCTCTCGCTCTTTACAACATCCCATCCTCTCCTCCCTCTCTCTCTCTCTTTACAACATCCCATTCTCTCCTCCCTCTCTCTCTCTCTCTTTACAACATCCCGTCCTCTCCTCTTTCTCTCTCTCTTTCCAACATCCCATCCTCTCTTCCCTCTCTCTCTCTTTACAACATCCTCTCCTCTCCTCCCCCTCTCTCTCTCTTTAAAACATCCCATCCTCTCCTTCCTCTCTCTCTCTCTTTACAACATCCCGTCCTCTCCTCCCTCTCTCTCTCTGTTTACAACATCCCATCCTCTCCTCTCTCTCTCTCTCTTTACAACATCCCATCCTCTCCTCCCTCTCTCTCTCCCTTTACAACATTCCGTCCTCTCCTCCCTCTCTCTCTCTCTCCTAACAACATCCCATCCTCTCCTCTCTCTCTCTCTCTTTTCAACATCCCGTCCTGTCCTCCCTCTCCCTCTCTCTCTCCTTACAACATCCCATCCTCTCCTCCCTCTCTCTCTCTCTCTTTACAACATCCCATCCTCTCCTCCCTCTCTCTCTCTCTCATGACAACATTCCATCCTCTCCTCCCTCTCTCTCTCACTTTACCACATCCCATCCTCTCCTCCCTCTCCCTCTCTCTCTCCTTACAACATCCCATCCTCTCCTCCCTCTCTCTCTCTCTTTACAACATCCTATCCTCTCCTCTCTCTCTCTCTCTTTACAACATCCCATCCTCTCCTCCCTCTCTCTCTCTCTCTTTACAACATCCCATCCTCTCCTCCCTCTCTCTCTCTCTTTACAACATCCCGTCCTCTCCTCCCTCTCTCGCTCTCTCTCTCTTTACAGCATCCCATCCTCTCCTCCCTCTCTCTCTCTCTCTTTACATCATCCGATCCTCTCCTGCCTCTCTCTCTCTCTCTTTACAAAATCCCATCCTCTCCTCCCTCTCTCTCTCTTTCCAACATGCCATCCTCTCCTCCCTCTCTCTCTCTATACAACATCCCATTCTCTCCTCCCTCTCTCTCTCTCTTTACAACATCCCATCCTCTCCTCTCTCTCCCTCTCTTTACAACATCCCATCCTCTCCACTGCTCTCCTCTCTCTCTTTTCATCCCGTCCTCTCCTCCCTCTCTCTCTCTCTTTACAACATCCCATCCTCTCCTCCCTCTCTCTCTCTCTTCACAACATCCCATCCTCTCCTCCCTCTCCCTCTCTCTCTCCTTACAACATCCCATCCTCTCCTCCCTCTCTCTCTCTCTCTTTACAACATCCCATCCTCTCCTCCCTCTCTCTCTCTCTCTTTACAACATCCCATCCTCTCCTCCCTCTCTCTCTCTCTTTACAACATCCCGTCCTCTCCTCCCTCTCTCGCTCTCTCTCTCTTTACAGCATCCCATCCTCTCCTCCCTCTCTCTCTCTCTCTCTTTACAACATCCGATCCTCTCCTGCCTCTCTCTCTCTCTCTTTACAAAATCCCGCCCTCTCCTCCCTCTCTCGCTCTCTCTCTCTTTACAGCATCCCATCCTCTCCTCTCTCTCCCTCTCTTTACAACATTCCATCCTCTCCACTGCTCTCCTCTCTCTCTTTTCATCCCGTCCTCTCCTCCCTCTCTCTCTCTCTTTACAACATCCTATCCTCTCCTCTCTCTCTCTCTCTTTACAACATCCCATCCTCTCCTCCCTCTCTCTCTCTCTTTACAACATCCCGTCCTCTCCTCCCTCTCTCGCTCTCTCTCTCTTTACAGCATCCCATCCTCTCCTCCCTCTCTCTCTCTCTCTCTTTACAACATCCGATCCTCTCCTGCCTCTCTCACTCTCTCTTTACAAAATCCCATCCTCTCCTCCCTCTCTCTCTCTTTACAACATGCCATCCTCTCCTCCCTCTCTCTCTCTACAACATCCCATCCTCTCCTCCCTCTCTCTCTCTCTTTACAACATCCCATCCTCTCCTCTCTCTCCCTCTCTTTACAACATCCCATCCTCTCCACTGCTCTCCTCTCTCTCTTTTCATCCCGTCCTCTCCTCCCTCTCTCTCTCTCTTTACAACATCCCATCCTCTCCTCCCTCTCTCTCTCTCTTCACAACATTCCATCCTCTCCTCTCCTCTCCTCTCTCTCTTTACAGCATCCCGTCCTCTCCTCCCTCTCTCTCTCTCTTTTCAACATCCCATCCTCTCCTCCGTCTCTCTTTCTCTTTACAACATCCCATCCTCACCTCCCTCTCTCTCTCTTTGCAACATCCCATCCTCTCCTCCCTCTCTCTCTCTCTTTACAACATCCCATCCTCTCCTCCCTCTTTCTCTCTTTACAACATCCCATCCTCTCCTCCCTCTCTCTCTCTCTTTACAACATCCCATCCTCTCCTCCCTCTCTCTCTCTCTTTACAACATCCCATCCTCTCCTCCCTCTCTCTCTCTATCTTTACAACATCCCGTCCTCTCCTCTCTCTCTCTCTTTCCAACATCCCATCCTCTCTTCCCTCTCTCTCTCTTTACAACATCCCATCCTCTCCTCCCTCTCTCTCTTTCTCTTTCCAACATCCCGTCCTCTCCTCCCTCTCTCTCTCTTCACAACATCCCGTCCTCTCCTCCCTCTCTCTTTCTCTTCACAATATCCCATCCTCTCCTCTCTCTCTCTCTTTACAACATCCCGTCCTCTCCTCCATCTCTCTCTCTCTTTACAACATTCCATCCTCTCCTCCCTCTCTCTCTCACTTTACAACATCCCATCCTCTCCTCCCTCTCCCTCTCTCTCTCCTTACAACATCCCATCCTCTCCTCCCTCTCTCTCTCTCTTTACAACATCCTATCCTCTCCTCTCTCTCTCTTTACAACATCCCATCCTCTCCTCCCTCTCTCTCTCTCTCTTTACAACATCCCATCCTCTCCTCCCGCTCTCTCTCTCTTTACAACATCCCGTCCTCTCCTCCCTCTCTCGCTCTCTCTCTCTTGACAGCATCCCATCCTCTCCTCCCTCTCTCTCTCTCTCTCTCTCTTTACAACATCCGATCCTCTCCTGCCTCTCTCTCTCTCTCTTTACAAAATCCCATCCTCTCCTCCCTCTCTCTCCCTTTACAACATGCCATTCTCTACTCCCTCTCTCTCTCTCTCACTTTACAACATCCCATCCTCTCCTCCCTCTCCCTCTCTCTCTCCTTACAACATCCCATCCTCTCCTCCCTCTCTCTCTCTAACTTTACAACATCCCATCCTCTCCTCCCTCTCCCTCTCTCTCTCTCTTTGCAACATCCCATCCTCTCCTCCCTCTCTCTCTCTCTTTACAACATCCCATTCTCTCTTCCCTCTCTCTCTCTCTTTACAACATCCCATCCTCTCCTCCCTCTCTCTCTCTCTCTTTACAACATCCCATTCTCTGCTCCATCTCTCTCTCTCTCTTTACAACATCCCATCCTCTCCTCCCTCTCTCTCTCTCTCTCTTTACAACATCCCCTTCTCTCCTTCCTCTCTCTCTCTTTACAACATTCCGTCCTCTGCTCCCTCTCTCTCTCGCTCTTTACAACATCCCATCCTCTCCTCCCTCTCTCTCTCTCTTTACAACATCCCATTCTCTCCTCCCTCTCTCTCTCTCTCTTTACAACATCCCGTCCTCTCCTCTTTCTCTCTCTCTTTCCAACATCCCATCCTCTCTTCCCTCTCTCTCTCTTTACAACATCCTCTCCTCTCCTCCCCCTCTCTCTCTCTTTAAAACATCCCATCCACTCCTTCCTCTCTCTCTCTCTTTACAACATCCCGTCCTCTCCTCCCTCTCTCGCTCTCTCTCTCTTTACAGCATCCCATCCTCTCCTCCCTCTCTCTCTCTCTCTCTTTACATCCGATCCTCTCCTGCCTCTCTCTCTCTCTCTTTACAAAATCCCGCCCTCTCCTCCCTCTCTCGCTCTCTCTCTCTTTACAGCATCCCATCCTCTCCTCTCTCTCCCTCTCTTTACAACATCCCATCCTCTCCACTGCTCTCCTCTCTCTCTTTTCATCCCATCCTCTCCTCCCTCTATCTCTCTCTTTACAACATCCCATCCTCTCCTCCCTCTCTCTCTCTCTTCACAACATTCCATCCTCTCCTCTCCTCTCCTCTCTCTCTTTACAGCATCCCGTCCTCTCCTCCCTCTCTCTCTCTCTTTACAACATCCCATCCTCTCCTCCGTCTCTCTCTCTCTTTACAACATCCCATCCTCACCTCCCTCTCTCTCTCTTTGCAACATCCCATCCTCTCCTCCCTCTCTCTCTCTCTTTACAACATCCCATCCTCTCCTCCCTCTCTCTCTCTTTACAACATCCCATCCTCTCCTCCCTCTCTCTCTCTCTTTACAACATCCCATCCTCTCCTCCCTCTCTCTCTCTCTTTACAACATCCCATCCTCTCCTCCCTCTCTCTCTCTCTCTTTACAACATCCCGTCCTCTCCTCTCTCTCTCTCTTTCCAACATCCCATCCTCTCTTCCCTCTCTCTCTCTTTACAACATCCCATCCTCTCCTCCCTCTCTCTCTCTCTTTACAACATCCCATCCTCTCCTCCCTCTCTCTCTCTTTACAACATCCCATCCTCTCCTCCCTCTCTCTCTCTCCTAACAACATCCCATCCTCTCCTCTCTCTCTCTCTCTTTACAACATCCCGTCCTCTCCTCCCTCTCCCTCTCTCTCTCCTTACAACATCCCATCCTCTCCTCCCTCTCTCTCTCTCTCTTTACAACATCCCATCCTCTCCTCCCTCTCTCTCTCTCTCTTTACAACATTCCATCCTCTCCTCCCTCTCTCTATCACTTTACAACATCCCATCCTCTCCTCCCTCTCCCTCTCTCTCTCCTTACAACATCCCATCCTCTCCTCCCTCTCTCTCTCTCTTTACAACATTCTATCCTCTCCTCTCTCTCTCTCTCTTTACAACATCCCATCCTCTCCTCCCTCTCTCTCTCTCTCTTTACAACATCCCATCCTCTCCTCCCTCTCTCTCTTTCTTTACAACATCCCGTCCTCTCCTCCCTCTCTCGCTCTCTCTCTCTTTACAGCATCCCATCCTCTCCTCCCTCTCTCTCTCTCTCTCTTTACAACATCCGATCCTCTCCTGCCTCTCTCTCTCTCTCTTTACAAAATCCCATCCTCTCCTCCCTCTCTCTTTACAACATGCCATTCTCTCCTCCATCTCTCTCTCTCTATCACTTTACAACATCCCATCCTCTCCTCCCTCTCCCTCTCTCTCTCCTTACAACATCCCATCCTCTCCTCCCTCTCTCTCTCTCTCTCTCTTTGCAACATCCCATCCTCTCCTCCCTCTCTCTCTCTCTTTACAACATCCCATCCTCTCTTCCCTCTCTCTCTCTCTTTACAACATCCCATCCTCTCCTCCCTCTCTCTCTCTCTCTTTACAACATCCCATTCTCTGCTCCCTCTCTCTCTCTCTCTTTACAACATCCCATCCTCTCCTCCATCTCTCTCTCTCTCTCTTTACAACATCCCCTTCTCTCCTTCCTCTCTCTCTCTTTACAACATTCCGTCCTCTGCTCCCTCTCTCTCGCTCTTTACAACATCCCATGCTCTCCTCCCTCTCTCTCTCTCTTTACAACATCCCATTCTCTCCTCCCTCTCTCTCTCTCTTTACAACATCCCGTCCTCTCCTCTTTCTCTCTCTCTTTCCAACATCCCATCCTCTCTTCCCTCTCTCTCTCTTTACAACATCCTCTCCTCTCCTCCCCCTCTCTCTCTCTTTCCAACATCCCGTCCTCTCCTTCCTCTCTCTCTCTCTTTACAACATCCCGTCCTCTCCTCCCTCTCTCTCTCTGTTTACAACATCCCATCCTCTCCTCTCTCTCTCTCTCTTTACAACATCCCATCCTCTCCTCCCTCTCTCTCTCTCTTTACAACATCCCATCCTCTCCTCCCTCTCTCTCTCCCTTTACAACATTCCGTCCTCTCCTCCCTCTCTCTCTCTCTCCTAACAGCATCCCATCCTCTCCTCTCTCTCTCTCTCTTTACAACATCCCGTCCTCTCCTCCCTCTCCCTCTCTCTCTCCTTACAACATCCCATCCTCTCCTCCCTCTCTCTCTCACTCTTTACAACATTCCATCCTCTCCTCCCTCTCTCTCTCACTTTACAACATCATATCCTCTCCTCCCTCTCCCTCTCTCTCTCCTTACAACATCCCATCCTCTCCTCCCTCTCTCTCTCTCTTTACAACATCCTATCCTCTCCTCTCTCTCTCTCTCTTTACAACATCCCATCCTCTCCTCCCTCTCTCTCTCTCTCTTTACAACATCCCATCCTCTCCTCCCTCTCTCTCTCTCTTTACAACATCCCGTCCTCTCCTCCCTCTCTCGCTCTCTCTCTCTTTACAGCATCCCATCCTCTCCTCCCTCTCTCTCTCTCTCTCTTTACAACATCCGATCCTCTCCTGCCTCTCTCTCTCTCTCTTTACAAAATCCCATCCTCTCCTCCCTCTCTCTCTCTTTACAACATGCCATCCTCTCCTCTCTCTCTCTCTCTATACAACATCCCATCCTCTCCTCCCTCTCTCTCTCTCTTTACAACATCCCATCCTCTCCACTCTCTCCCTCTCTTTACAACATCCCATCCTCTCCACTGCTCTCCTCTCTCTCTTTTCATCCCGTCCTCTCCTCCCTCTCTCTCTCTCTTTACAACATCCCATCCTCTCCTCCCTCTCTCTCTCTCTTCACAACATTCCATCCTCTCCTCTCCTCTCCTGTCTCTCTTTACAGCATCTCGTCCTCTCCTCCCTCTCTCTCTCTCTTTACAACATCCCATCCTCTCCTCCGTCTCTCTCTCTCTTTACAACATCCCATCCTCACCTCCCTCTCTCTCTCTTTGCAACATCCCATCCTCTCCTCCCTCTCTCTCTCTCTTTACAACATCCCATCCTCTCCTCCCTCTCTCTCTCTTTACAAATCCCATCCTCTCCTCCCTCTCTCTCTCTCTTTACAACATCCCATCCTCTCCTCCCTCTCTCTCTCTCTTTACAACATCCCATCCTCTCCTCCCTCTCTCTCTCTCTTTACAACATCCCGTCCTCTCCTCTCTCTCTCTCTCTTTCCAACATCCCATCCTCTCTTCCCTCTCTCTCTCTTTACAACATCCCATCCTCTCCTCCCTCTCTCTCTTTCTCTTTCCAACATCCCGTCCTCTCCTCCCTCTCTCTCTCTCTTCACAACATCCCGTCCTCTCCTCCCTCTCTCTTTCTCTTCACAACATCCCATCCTCTCCTCTCTCTCTCTCTTTACAACATCCCGTCCTCTCCTCCCTCTCTCTCTCTCTTTACAACATCCCATCCTCTCCTCCATCTCTCTCTCTCTTTACAACATTCCATCCTCTCCTCCCTCTCTCTCTAACTTTACAACATCCCATCCTCTCCTCCCTCTCCCTCTCTCTCTCCTTACAACATCCCATCCTCTCCTCCCTCTCTCTCTCTCTTTACAACATCCTATCCTCTCCTCTCTCTCTCTCTCTTTACAACATCCCATCCTCTCCTCCCTCTCTCTCTCTCTCTTTACAACATCCCATCCTCTCCTCCCTCTCTCTCTCTCTTTACAACATCCCGTCCTCTCCTCCCTCTCTCGCTCTCTCTCTCTTTACAGCATCCCATCCTCTCCTCCCTCTCTCTCTCTCTCTCTTTACAACATCCGATCCTCTCCTGCCTCTCTCTCTCTCTCTTTACAAAATCCCATCCTCTCCTCCCTCTCTCTCTCTTTACAACATGCCATTCTCTCCTCCCTCTCTCTCTCTCTCACTTTACAACATCCCATCCTCTCCTCCCTCTCTCTCTCTAACTTTACAACATCCCATCCTCTCCTCCCTCTCCCTCTCTCTCTCTCTTTGCAACATCCCATCCTCTCCTCCCTCTCTCTCTCTCTTTACAACATCCCATTCTCTCTTCCCTCTCTCTCTCTCTTTACAACATCCCATCCTCTCCTCCCTCTCTCTCTCTCTCTTTACAACATCCCATTCTCTGCTCCATCTCTCTCTCTCTCTTTACAACATCCCATCCTCTCCTCCCTCTCTCTCTCTCTCTCTTTACAACATCCCCTTCTCTCCTTCCTCTCTCTCTCTTTACAACATTCCGTCCTCTGCTCCCTCTCTCTCTCGCTCTTTACAACATCCCATCCTCTCCTCCCTCTCTCTCTCTCTTTACAACATCCCATTCTCTCCTCCCTCTCTCTCTCTCTCTTTACAACATCCCGTCCTCTCCTCTTTCTCTCTCTCTTTCCAACATCCCATCCTCTCTTCCCTCTCTCTCTTTTTACAACATCCTCTCCTCTCCTCCCCCTCTCTCTCTCTTTCCAACATCCCGTCCTCTCCTTCCTCTCTCTCTCTCTTTACAACATCCCGTCCTCTCCTCCCTCTCTCTCTCTGTTTACAACATCCCATCCTCTCCTCTCTCTCTCTCTCTTTACAACATCCCATCCTCTCCTCCCTCTCTCTCTCTCTCTTTACAACATCCCATCCTCTCCTCCCTCTCTCTCTCCCTTTACAACATTCCGTCCTCTCCTCCCTCTCTCTCTCTCTCCTAACAACATCCCATCCTCTCCTCTCTCTCTCTCTCTTTACAACATCCCGTCCTCTCCTCCCTCTCCCTCTCTCTCTCTTTACAACATCCCATCCTCTCCTCCCTCTCTCTCTCTCTCTTTACAACATTCCATCCTCTCCTCCCTCTCTCTCTCACTTTACAACATCCCATCCTCTCCTCCCTCTCCCTCTCTCTCTCCTTACAACATCCCATCCTCTCCTCCCTCTCTCTCTCTCTTTACAACATCCTATCCTCTCCTCTCTCTCTCTCTCTTTACAACATCCCATCCTCTCCTCCCTCTCTCTCTCTCTTTACAACATCCCGTCCTCTCCTCCCTCTCTCGCTCTCTCTCTCTTTACAGCATCCCATCCTCTCCTCCCTCTCTCTCTCTCTCTCTTTACAACATCCGATCCTCTCCTGCCTCTCTCTCTCTCTCTTTACAAAATCCCATCCTCTCCTCCCTCTCTCTCTCTTTACAACATGCCATCCTCTCCTCCCTCTCTCTCTCTACAACATCCCATCCTCTCCTCCCTCTCTCTCTCTCTTTACAACATCCCATCCTCTCCTCTCTCTCCCTCTCTTTACAACATCCCATCCTCTCCACTGCTCTCCTCTCTCTCTTTTCATCCCGTCCTCTTCTCCCTCTCTCTCTCTCTTTACAACATCCCATCCTCTCCTCCCTCTCTCTCTCTCTTCACAACATTCCATCCTCTCCTCTCCTCTCCTCTCTCTCTTTACAGCATCCCGTCCTCTCCTCCCTCTCTCTCTCTCTTTACAACATCCCATCCTCTCCTCCGTCTCTCTCTCTCTTTACAACATCCCATCCTCACCTCCCTCTCTCTCTCTTTGCAACATCCCATCCTCTCCTCCCTCTCTCTCTCTCTTTACAACATCCCATCCTCTCCTCCCTCTCTCTCTCTTTACAACATCCCATCCTCTCCTCCCTCTCTCTCTCTCTTTACAACATCCCATCCTCTCCTCCCTCTCTCTCTCTCTTTACAACATCCCATCCTCTCCTCCCTCTCTCTCTCTCTTTACAACATCCCGTCCTCTCCTCTCTCTCTCTCTTTCCAACATCCCATCCTCTCTTCCCTCTCTCTCTCTTTACAACATCCCATCCTCTCCTCCCTCTCTCTCTTTCTCTTTCCAACATCCCGTCCTCTCCTCCCTCTCTCTCTCTCTTCACAACATCCCGTCCTCTCCTCCCTCTCTCTTTCTCTTCACAACATCCCATCCTCTCCTCTCTCTCTCTCTTTACAACATCCCGTCCTCTCCTCCCTCTCTCTCTCTCTTTACAACATCCCATCCTCTCCTCCATCTCTCTCTCTCTTTACAACATTCCATCCTCTCCTCCCTCTCTCTCTCACTTTACAACATCCCATCCTCTCCTCCCTCTCCCTCTCTCTCTCCTTACAACATCCCATCCTCTCCTCCCTCTCTCTCTCTCTTTACAACATCCTATCCTCTCCTCTCTCTCTCTCTCTTTACAACATCCCATCCTCTCCTCCCTCTCTCTCTCTCTCTTTACAACATCCCATCCTCTCCTCCCGCTCTCTCTCTCTTTACAACATCCCGTCCTCTCCTCCCTCTCTCGCTCTCTCTCTCTTTACAGCATCCCATCCTCTCCTCCCTCTCTCTCTCTCTCTCTTTACAACATCCGATCCTCTCCTGCCTCTCTCTCTCTCTCTTTACAAAATCCCATCCTCTCCTCCCTCTCTCTCTCTTTACAACATGCCATTCTCTCCTCCCTCTCTCTCTCTCTCACTTTACAACATCCCATCCTCTCCTCCCTCTCCCTCTCTCTCTCCTTACAACATCCCATGCTCTCCTCCCTCTCTCTCTCTAACTTTACAACATCCCATCCTCTCCTCCCTCTCCCTCTCTCTCTCTCTTTGCAACATCCCATCCTCTCCTCCCTCTCTCTCTCTCTTTACAACATCCCATTCTCTCTTCCCTCTCTCTCTCTCTTTACAACATCCCATCCTCTCCTCCCTCTCTCTCTCTCTCTTTACAACATCCCATTCTCTGCTCCATCTCTCTCTCTCTCTTTACAACATCCCATCCTCTCCTCCCTCTCTCTCTCTCTCTCTTTACAACATCCCCTTCTCTCCTTCCTCTCTCTCTCTTTACAACATTCCGTCCTCTGCTCCCTCTCTCTCTCGCTCTTTACAACATCCCATCCTCTCCTCCCTCTCTCTCTCTCTTTACAACATCCCATTCTCTCCTCCCTCTCTCTCTCTCTCTTTACAACATCCCGTCCTCTCCTCTTTCTCTCTCTCTTTCCAACATCCCATCCTCTCTTCCCTCTCTCTCTCTTTACAACATCCTCTCCTCTCCTCCCCCTCTCTCTCTCTTTAAAACATCCCATCCTCTCCTTCCTCTCTCTCTCTCTTTACAACATCCCGTCCTCTCCTCCCTCTCTCTCTCTGTTTACAACATCCCATCCTCTCCTCTCTCTCTCTCTCTTTACAACATCCCATCCTCTCCTCCCTCTCTCTCTCCCTTTACAACATTCCGTCCTCTCCTCCCTCTCTCTCTCTCTCCTAACAACATCCCATCCTCTCCTCTCTCTCTCTCTCTTTTCAACATCCCGTCCTGTCCTCCCTCTCCCTCTCTCTCTCCTTACAACATCCCATCCTCTCCTCCCTCTCTCTCTCTCTCTTTACAACATCCCATCCTCTCCTCCCTCTCTCTCTCTCTCATGACAACATTCCATCCTCTCCTCCCTCTCTCTCTCACTTTACCACATCCCATCCTCTCCTCCCTCTCCCTCTCTCTCTCCTTACAACATCCCATCCTCTCCTCCCTCTCTCTCTCTCTTTACAACATCCTATCCTCTCCTCTCTCTCTCTCTCTTTACAACATCCCATCCTCTCCTCCCTCTCTCTCTCTCTCTTTACAACATCCCATCCTCTCCTCCCTCTCTCTCTCTCTTTACAACATCCCGTCCTCTCCTCCCTCTCTCGCTCTCTCTCTCTTTACAGCATCCCATCCTCTCCTCCCTCTCTCTCTCTCTCTTTACATCATCCGATCCTCTCCTGCCTCTCTCTCTCTCTCTTTACAAAATCCCATCCTCTCCTCCCTCTCTCTCTCTTTCCAACATGCCATCCTCTCCTCCCTCTCTCTCTCTATACAACATCCCATTCTCTCCTCCCTCTCTCTCTCTCTTTACAACATCCCATCCTCTCCTCTCTCTCCCTCTCTTTACAACATCCCATCCTCTCCACTGCTCTCCTCTCTCTCTTTTCATCCCGTCCTCTCCTCCCTCTCTCTCTCTCTTTACAACATCCCATCCTCTCCTCCCTCTCTCTCTCTCTTCACAACATCCCATCCTCTCCTCCCTCTCCCTCTCTCTCTCCTTACAACATCCCATCCTCTCCTCCCTCTCTCTCTCTCTCTTTACAACATCCCATCCTCTCCTCCCTCTCTCTCTCTCTCTTTACAACATCCCATCCTCTCCTCCCTCTCTCTCTCTCTTTACAACATCCCGTCCTCTCCTCCCTCTCTCGCTCTCTCTCTCTTTACAGCATCCCATCCTCTCCTCCCTCTCTCTCTCTCTCTCTTTACAACATCCGATCCTCTCCTGCCTCTCTCTCTCTCTCTTTACAAAATCCCGCCCTCTCCTCCCTCTCTCGCTCTCTCTCTCTTTACAGCATCCCATCCTCTCCTCTCTCTCCCTCTCTTTACAACATTCCATCCTCTCCACTGCTCTCCTCTCTCTCTTTTCATCCCGTCCTCTCCTCCCTCTCTCTCTCTCTTTACAACATCCTATCCTCTCCTCTCTCTCTCTCTCTTTACAACATCCCATCCTCTCCTCCCTCTCTCTCTCTCTTTACAACATCCCGTCCTCTCCTCCCTCTCTCGCTCTCTCTCTCTTTACAGCATCCCATCCTCTCCTCCCTCTCTCTCTCTCTCTCTTTACAACATCCGATCCTCTCCTGCCTCTCTCACTCTCTCTTTACAAAATCCCATCCTCTCCTCCCTCTCTCTCTCTTTACAACATGCCATCCTCTCCTCCCTCTCTCTCTCTACAACATCCCATCCTCTCCTCCCTCTCTCTCTCTCTTTACAACATCCCATCCTCTCCTCTCTCTCCCTCTCTTTACAACATCCCATCCTCTCCACTGCTCTCCTCTCTCTCTTTTCATCCCGTCCTCTCCTCCCTCTCTCTCTCTCTTTACAACATCCCATCCTCTCCTCCCTCTCTCTCTCTCTTCACAACATTCCATCCTCTCCTCTCCTCTCCTCTCTCTCTTTACAGCATCCCGTCCTCTCCTCCCTCTCTCTCTCTCTTTTCAACATCCCATCCTCTCCTCCGTCTCTCTTTCTCTTTACAACATCCCATCCTCACCTCCCTCTCTCTCTCTTTGCAACATCCCATCCTCTCCTCCCTCTCTCTCTCTCTTTACAACATCCCATCCTCTCCTCCCTCTTTCTCTCTTTACAACATCCCATCCTCTCCTCCCTCTCTCTCTCTCTTTACAACATCCCATCCTCTCCTCCCTCTCTCTCTCTCTTTACAACATCCCATCCTCTCCTCCCTCTCTCTCTCTATCTTTACAACATCCCGTCCTCTCCTCTCTCTCTCTCTTTCCAACATCCCATCCTCTCTTCCCTCTCTCTCTCTTTACAACATCCCATCCTCTCCTCCCTCTCTCTCTTTCTCTTTCCAACATCCCGTCCTCTCCTCCCTCTCTCTCTCTTCACAACATCCCGTCCTCTCCTCCCTCTCTCTTTCTCTTCACAATATCCCATCCTCTCCTCTCTCTCTCTCTTTACAACATCCCGTCCTCTCCTCCATCTCTCTCTCTCTTTACAACATTCCATCCTCTCCTCCCTCTCTCTCTCACTTTACAACATCCCATCCTCTCCTCCCTCTCCCTCTCTCTCTCCTTACAACATCCCATCCTCTCCTCCCTCTCTCTCTCTCTTTACAACATCCTATCCTCTCCTCTCTCTCTCTTTACAACATCCCATCCTCTCCTCCCTCTCTCTCTCTCTCTTTACAACATCCCATCCTCTCCTCCCGCTCTCTCTCTCTTTACAACATCCCGTCCTCTCCTCCCTCTCTCGCTCTCTCTCTCTTGACAGCATCCCATCCTCTCCTCCCTCTCTCTCTCTCTCTCTCTCTTTACAACATCCGATCCTCTCCTGCCTCTCTCTCTCTCTCTTTACAAAATCCCATCCTCTCCTCCCTCTCTCTCCCTTTACAACATGCCATTCTCTACTCCCTCTCTCTCTCTCTCACTTTACAACATCCCATCCTCTCCTCCCTCTCCCTCTCTCTCTCCTTACAACATCCCATCCTCTCCTCCCTCTCTCTCTCTAACTTTACAACATCCCATCCTCTCCTCCCTCTCCCTCTCTCTCTCTCTTTGCAACATCCCATCCTCTCCTCCCTCTCTCTCTCTCTTTACAACATCCCATTCTCTCTTCCCTCTCTCTCTCTCTTTACAACATCCCATCCTCTCCTCCCTCTCTCTCTCTCTCTTTACAACATCCCATTCTCTGCTCCATCTCTCTCTCTCTCTTTACAACATCCCATCCTCTCCTCCCTCTCTCTCTCTCTCTCTTTACAACATCCCCTTCTCTCCTTCCTCTCTCTCTCTTTACAACATTCCGTCCTCTGCTCCCTCTCTCTCTCGCTCTTTACAACATCCCATCCTCTCCTCCCTCTCTCTCTCTCTTTACAACATCCCATTCTCTCCTCCCTCTCTCTCTCTCTCTTTACAACATCCCGTCCTCTCCTCTTTCTCTCTCTCTTTCCAACATCCCATCCTCTCTTCCCTCTCTCTCTCTTTACAACATCCTCTCCTCTCCTCCCCCTCTCTCTCTCTTTAAAACATCCCATCCACTCCTTCCTCTCTCTCTCTCTTTACAACATCCCGTCCTCTCCTCCCTCTCTCGCTCTCTCTCTCTTTACAGCATCCCATCCTCTCCTCCCTCTCTCTCTCTCTCTCTTTACATCCGATCCTCTCCTGCCTCTCTCTCTCTCTCTTTACAAAATCCCGCCCTCTCCTCCCTCTCTCGCTCTCTCTCTCTTTACAGCATCCCATCCTCTCCTCTCTCTCCCTCTCTTTACAACATCCCATCCTCTCCACTGCTCTCCTCTCTCTCTTTTCATCCCATCCTCTCCTCCCTCTATCTCTCTCTTTACAACATCCCATCCTCTCCTCCCTCTCTCTCTCTCTTCACAACATTCCATCCTCTCCTCTCCTCTCCTCTCTCTCTTTACAGCATCCCGTCCTCTCCTCCCTCTCTCTCTCTCTTTACAACATCCCATCCTCTCCTCCGTCTCTCTCTCTCTTTACAACATCCCATCCTCACCTCCCTCTCTCTCTCTTTGCAACATCCCATCCTCTCCTCCCTCTCTCTCTCTCTTTACAACATCCCATCCTCTCCTCCCTCTCTCTCTCTTTACAACATCCCATCCTCTCCTCCCTCTCTCTCTCTCTTTACAACATCCCATCCTCTCCTCCCTCTCTCTCTCTCTTTACAACATCCCATCCTCTCCTCCCTCTCTCTCTCTCTCTTTACAACATCCCGTCCTCTCCTCTCTCTCTCTCTTTCCAACATCCCATCCTCTCTTCCCTCTCTCTCTCTTTACAACATCCCATCCTCTCCTCCCTCTCTCTCTTTCTCTTTCCAACATCCCGTCCTCTCCTCCCTCTCTCTCTCTCTTCACAACATCCTGTCCTCTCCTCCCTCTCTCTTTCTCTTCACAACATCCCATCCTCTCCTCTCTCTCTCTCTTTACAACATCCCGTCCTCTCCTCCCTCTCTCTCTCTCTTTACAACATCCCATCCTCTCCTCCATCTCTCTCTCTCTTTACAACATCCCGTCCTCTCCTCCCTCTCTCTCTCTCTTTACAACATCCCGTCCTCTCCTCTCTCTCTCTCTTTCCAACATCCCATCCTCTCTTCCCTCTCTCTCTCTTTACAACATCCCATCCTCTCCTCCCTCTCTCTCTTTCTCTTTCCAACATCCCGTCCTCTCCTCCCTCTCTCTCTCTCTTCACAACATCCCGTCCTCTCCTCCCTCTCTCTTTCTCTTCACAACATCCCATCCTCTCCTCTCTCTCTCTCTTCACAACATCCCGTCCTCTCCTCCCTCTCTCTTTCTCTTCACAATATCCCATCCTCTCCTCTCTCTCTCTCTTTACAACATCCCGTCCTCTCCTCCCTCTCTCTCTCTCTTTACAACATCCCATCCTCTCCTCCATCTCTCTCTCTCTTTACAACATTCCATCCTCTCCTCCCTCTCTCTCTCACTTTACAACATCCCATCCTCTCCTCCCTCTCCCTCTCTCTCTCCTTACAACATCCCATCCTCTCCTCCCTCTCTCTCTCTCTTTACAACATCCTATCCTCTCCTCTCTCTCTCTCTCTTTACAACATCCCATCCTCTCCTCCCGCTCTCTCTCTCTTTACAACATCCCGTCCTCTCCTCCCTCTCTCGCTCTCTCTCTCTTTACAGCATCCCATCCTCTCCTCCCTCTCTCTCTCTCTCTCTTTACAACATCCGATCCTCTCCTGCCTCTCTCTCTCTCTCTTTACAAAATCCCATCCTCTCCTCCCTCTCTCTCTCTTTACAACATGCCATTCTCTCCTCCCTCTCTCTCTCTCTCACTTTACAACATCCCATCCTCTCCTCCCTCTCCCTCTCTCTCTCCTTACAACATCCCATCCTCTCCTCCCTCTCTCTCTCTAACTTTACAACATCCCATCCTCTCCTCCCTCTCCCTCTCTCTCTCTCTTTGCAACATCCCATCCTCTCCTCCCTCTCTCTCTCTCTTTACAACATCCCATTCTCTCTTCCCTCTCTCTCTCTCTTTACAACATCCCATCCTCTCCTCCCTCCCTCTCTCTCTCTTTACAACATCCCATTCTCTGCTCCATCTCTCTCTCTCTCTTTACAACATCCCATCCTCTCCTCCCTCTCTCTCTCTCTCTCTTTACAACATCCCCTTCTCTCCTTCCTCTCTCTCTCTTTACAACATTCCGCCCTCTGCTCCCTCTCTCTCTCGCTCTTTACAACATCCCATCCTCTCCTCCCTCTCTCTCTCTCTTTACAACATCCCATTCTCTCCTCCCTCTCTCTCTCTCTCTTTACAACATCCCGTCCTCTCCTCTTTCTCTCTCTCTTTCCAACATCCCATCCTCTCTTCCCTCTCTCTCTCTTTACAACATCCTCTCCTCTCCTCCCCCTCTCTCTCTCTTTAAAACATCCCATCCACTCCTTCCTCTCTCTCTCTCTTTACAACATCCCGTCCTCTCCTCCCTCTCTCGCTCTCTCTCTCTTTACAGCATCCCATCCTCTCCTCCCTCTCTCTCTCTCTCTCTTTACATCCGATCCTCTCCTGCCTCTCTCTCTCTCTCTTTACAAAATCCCGCCCTCTCCTCCCTCTCTCGCTCTCTCTCTCTTTACAGCATCCCATCCTCTCCTCTCTCTCCCTCTCTTTACAACATCCCATCCTCTCCACTGCTCTCCTCTCTCTCTTTTCATCCCATCCTCTCCTCCCTCTCTCTCTCTCTTTACAACATCCCATCCTCTCCTCCCTCTCTCTCTCTCTTCACAACATTCCATCCTCTCCTCTCCTCTCCTCTCTCTCTTTACAGCATCCCGTCCTCTCCTCCCTCTCTCTCTCTCTTTACAACATCCCATCCTCTCCTCCGTCTCTCTCTCTCTTTACAACATCCCATCCTCACCTCCCTCTCTCTCTCTTTGCAACATCCCATCCTCTCCTCCCTCTCTCTCTCTCTTTACAACATCCCATCCTCTCCTCCCTCTCTCTCTCTTTACAACATCCCATCCTCTCCTCCCTCTCTCTCTCTCTTTACAACATCCCATCCTCTCCTCCCTCTCTCTCTCTCTTTACAACATCCCATCCTCTCCTCCCTCTCTCTCTCTCTCTTTACAACATCCCGTCCTCTCCTCTCTCTCTCTCTTTCCAACATCCCATCCTCTCTTCCCTCTCTCTCTCTTTACAACATCCCATCCTCTCCTCCCTCTCTCTCTTTCTCTTTCCAACATCCCGTCCTCTCCTCCCTCTCTCTCTCTCTTCACAACATCCCGTCCTCTCCTCCCTCTCTCTTTCTCTTCACAACATCCCATCCTCTCCTCTCTCTCTCTCTTTACAACATCCCGTCCTCTCCTCCCTCTCTCTCTCTCTTTACAACATCCCATCCTCTCCTCCATCTCTCTCTCTCTTTACAACATTCCATCCTCTCCTCCCTCTCTCTCTCACTTTACAACATCCCATCCTCTCCTCCCTCTCCCTCTCTCTCTCCTTACAACATCCCATCCTCTCCTCCCTCTCTCTCTCTCTTTACAACATCCTATCCTCTCCTCTCTCTCTCTCTCTTTACAACATCCCGTCCTCTCCTCCCTCTCTCGCTCTCTCTCTCTTTACAGCATCCCATCCTCTCCTCCCTCTCTCTCTCTCTCTCTTTACAACATCCGATCCTCTCCTGCCTCTCTCTCTCTCTCTTTACAAAATCCCATCCTCTCCTCCCTCTCTCTCTCTTTACAACATGCCATTCTCTCCTCCCTCTCTCTCTCTCTCACTTTACAACATCCCATCCTCTCCTCCCTCTCCCTCTCTCTCTCCTTACAACATCCCATCCTCTCCTCCCTCTCTCTCTCTAACTTTACAACATCCCATCCTCTCCTCCCTCTCCCTCTCTCTCTCTCTTTGCAACATCCCATCCTCTCCTCCCTCTCTCTCTCTCTTTACAACATCCCATCCTCTCCTCCCTCTCTCTCTCTCTCTTTACAACATCCCATTCTCTGCTCCATCTCTCTCTCTCTCTTTACAACATCCCATCCTCTCCTCCCTCTCTCTCTCTCTCTCTTTACAACATCCCCTTCTCTCCTTCCTCTCTCTCACTTTACAACATCCCATCCTCTCCTCCCTCTCCCTCTCTCTCTCCTTACAACATCCCATCCTCTCCTCCCTCTCTCTCTCTCTCTTTACAACATCCCATTCTCTGCTCCATCTCTCTCTCTCTCTTTACAACATCCCATCCTCTCCTCCCTCTCTCTCTCTCTCTCTTTACAACATCCCCTTCTCTCCTTCCTCTCTCTCTCTTTACAACATTCCGTCCTCTGCTCCCTCTCTCTCTCGCTCTTTACATCATCCCATCCTCTCCTCCCTCTCTCTCTCTCTTTACAACATCCCATTCTCTCCTCCCTCTCTCTCTCTCTCTTTACAACATCCCGTCCTCTCCTCTTTCTCTCTCTCTTTCCAACATCCCATCCTCTCTTCCCTCTCTCTCTCTTTACAACATCCTCTCCTCTCCTCCCCCTCTCTCTCTCTTTAAAACATCCCATCCTCTCCTTCCTCTCTCTCTCTCTTTACAACATCCCGTCCTCTCCTCCCTCTCTCTCTCTGTTTACAACATCCCATCCTCTCCTCTCTCTCTCTCTCTTTACAACATCCCATCCTCTCCTCCCTCTCTCTCTCCCTTTACAACATTCCGTCCTCTCCTCCCTCTCTCTCTCTCTCCTAACAACATCCCATCCTCTCCTCTCTCTCTCTCTCTTTTCAACATCCCGTCCTGTCCTCCCTCTCCCTCTCTCTCTCCTTACAACATCCCATCCTCTCCTCCCTCTCTCTCTCTCTCTTTACAACATCCCATCCTCTCCTCCCTCTCTCTCTCTCTCATGACAACATTCCATCCTCTCCTCCCTCTCTCTCTCACTTTACCACATCCCATCCTCTCCTCCCTCTCCCTCTCTCTCTCCTTACAACATCCCATCCTCTCCTCCCTCTCTCTCTCTCTTTACAACATCCTATCCTCTCCTCTCTCTCTCTCTCTTTACAACATCCCATCCTCTCCTCCCTCTCTCTCTCTCTCTTTACAACATCCCATCCTCTCCTCCCTCTCTCTCTCTCTTTACAACATCCCGTCCTCTCCTCCCTCTCTCGCTCTCTCTCTCTTTACAGCATCCCATCCTCTCCTCCCTCTCTCTCTCTCTCTTTACATCATCCGATCCTCTCCTGCCTCTCTCTCTCTCTCTTTACAAAATCCCATCCTCTCCTCCCTCTCTCTCTCTTTCCAACATGCCATCCTCTCCTCCCTCTCTCTCTCTATACAACATCCCATTCTCTCCTCCCTCTCTCTCTCTCTTTACAACATCCCATCCTCTCCTCTCTCTCCCTCTCTTTACAACATCCCATCCTCTCCACTGCTCTCCTCTCTCTCTTTTCATCCCGTCCTCTCCTCCCTCTCTCTCTCTCTTTACAACATCCCATCCTCTCCTCCCTCTCTCTCTCTCTTCACAACATCCCATCCTCTCCTCCCTCTCCCTCTCTCTCTCCTTACAACATCCCATCCTCTCCTCCCTCTCTCTCTCTCTCTTTACAACATCCCATCCTCTCCTCCCTCTCTCTCTCTCTCTTTACAACATCCCATCCTCTCCTCCCTCTCTCTCTCTCTTTACAACATCCCGTCCTCTCCTCCCTCTCTCGCTCTCTCTCTCTTTACAGCATCCCATCCTCTCCTCCCTCTCTCTCTCTCTCTCTTTACAACATCCGATCCTCTCCTGCCTCTCTCTCTCTCTCTTTACAAAATCCCGCGCTCTCCTCCCTCTCTCGCTCTCTCTCTCTTTACAGCATCCCATCCTCTCCTCTCTCTCCCTCTCTTTACAACATCCCATCCTCTCCACTGCTCTCCTCTCTCTCTTTTCATCCCGTCCTCTCCTCCCTCTCTCTCTCTCTTTACAACATCCTATCCTCTCCTCTCTCTCTCTCTCTTTACAACATCCCATCCTCTCCTCCCTCTCTCTCTCTCTTTACAACATCCCGTCCTCTCCTCCCTCTCTCGCTCTCTCTCTCTTTACAGCATCCCATCCTCTCCTCCCTCTCTCTCTCTCTCTCTTTACAACATCCGATCCTCTCCTGCCTCTCTCACTCTCTCTTTACAAAATCCCATCCTCTCCTCCCTCTCTCTCTCTTTACAACATGCCATCCTCTCCTCCCTCTCTCTCTCTACAACATCCCATCCTCTCCTCCCTCTCTCTCTCTCTCTTTACAACATCCCATCCTCTCCTCTCTCTCCCTCTCTTTACAACATCCCATCCTCTCCACTGCTCTCCTCTCTCTCTTTTCATCCCGTCCTCTCCTCCCTCTCTCTCTCTCTTTACAACATCCCATCCTCTCCTCCCTCTCTCTCTCTCTTCACAACATTCCATCCTCTCCTCTCCTCTCCTCTCTCTCTTTACAGCATCCCGTCCTCTCCTCCCTCTCTCTCTCTCTTTACAACATCCCATCCTCTCCTCCGTCTCTCTCTCTCTTTACAACATCCCATCCTCACCTCCCTCTCTCTCTCTTTGCAACATCCCATCCTCTCCTCCCTCTCTCTCTCTCTTTACAACATCCCATCCTCTCCTCCCTCTCTCTCTCTTTACAACATCCCATCCTCTCCTCCCTCTCTCTCTCTCTTTACAACATCCCATCCTCTCCTCCCTCTCTCTCTCTCTTTACAACATCCCATCCTCTCCTCCCTCTCTCTCTCTCTCTTTACAACATCCCGTCCTCTCCTCTCTCTCTCTCTTTCCAACATCCCATCCTCTCTTCCCTCTCTCTCTCTTTACAACATCCCATCCTCTCCTCCCTCTCTCTCTTTCTCTTTCCAACATCCCGTCCTCTCCTCCCTCTCTCTCTCTTCACAACATCCCGTCCTCTCCTCCCTCTCTCTTTCTCTTCACAATATCCCATCCTCTCCTCTCTCTCTCTCTTTACAACATCCCGTCCTCTCCTCCATCTCTCTCTCTCTTTACAACATTCCATCCTCTCCTCCCTCTCTCTCTCACTTTACAACATCCCATCCTCTCCTCCCTCTCCCTCTCTCTCTCCTTACAACATCCCATCCTCTCCTCCCTCTCTCTCTCTCTTTACAACATCCTATCCTCTCCTCTCTCTCTCTCTCTTTACAACATCCCATCCTCTCCTCCCTCTCTCTCTCTCTCTTTACAACATCCCATCCTCTCCTCCCGCTCTCTCTCTCTTTACAACATCCCGTCCTCTCCTCCCTCTCTCGCTCTCTCTCTCTTTACAGCATCCCATCCTCTCCTCCCTCTCTCTCTCTCTCTCTCTCTTTACAACATCCGATCCTCTCCTGCCTCTCTCTCTCTCTCTTTACAAAATCCCATCCTCTCCTCCCTCTCTCTCCCTTTACAACATGCCATTCTCTCCTCCCTCTCTCTCTCTCTCACTTTACAACATCCCATCCTCTCCTCCCTCTCCCTCTCTCTCTCCTTACAACATCCCATCCTCTCCTCCCTCTCTCTCTCTAACTTTACAACATCCCATCCTCTCCTCCCTCTCCCTCTCTCTCTCTCTTTGCAACATCCCATCCTCTCCTCCCTCTCTCTCTCTCTTTACAACATCCCATTCTCTCTTCCCTCTCTCTCTCTCTTTACAATATCCCATCCTCTCCTCCCTCTCTCTCTCTCTCTTTACAACATCCCATTCTCTGCTCCATCTCTCTCTCTCTCTTTACAACATCCCATCCTCTCCTCCCTCTCTCTCTCTCTCTCTTTACAACATCCCCTTCTCTCCTTCCTCTCTCTCTCTTTACAACATTCCGTCCTCTGCTCCCTCTCTCTCTCGCTCTTTACAACATCCCATCCTCTCCTCCCTCTCTCTCTCTCTTTACAACATCCCATTCTCTCCTCCCTCTCTCTCTCTCTCTTTACAACATCCCGTCCTCTCCTCTTTCTCTCTCTCTTTCCAACATCCCATCCTCTCTTCCCTCTCTCTCTCTTTACAACATCCTCTCCTCTCCTCCCCCTCTCTCTCTCTTTAAAACATCCCATCCACTCCTTCCTCTCTCTCTCTCTTTACAACATCCCGTCCTCTCCTCCCTCTCTCGCTCTCTCTCTCTTTACAGCATCCCATCCTCTCCTCCCTCTCTCTCTCTCTCTCTTTACATCCGATCCTCTCCTGCCTCTCTCTCTCTCTCTTTACAAAATCCCGCCCTCTCCTCCCTCTCTCGCTCTCTCTCTCTTTACAGCATCCCATCCTCTCCTCTCTCTCCCTCTCTTTACAACATCCCATCCTCTCCACTGCTCTCCTCTCTCTCTTTTCATCCCATCCTCTCCTCCCTCTATCTCTCTCTTTACAACATCCCATCCTCTCCTCCCTCTCTCTCTCTCTTCACAACATTCCATCCTCTCCTCTCCTCTCCTCTCTCTCTTTACAGCATCCCGTCCTCTCCTCCCTCTCTCTCTCTCTTTACAACATCCCATCCTCTCCTCCGTCTCTCTCTCTCTTTACAACATCCCATCCTCACCTCCCTCTCTCTCTCTTTGCAACATCCCATCCTCTCCTCCCTCTCTCTCTCTCTTTACAACATCCCATCCTCTCCTCCCTGTCTCTCTCTTTACAACATCCCATCCTCTCCTCCCTCTCTCTCTCTCTTTACAACATCCCATCCTCTCCTCCCTCTCTCTCTCTCTTTACAACATCCCATCCTCTCCTCCCTCTCTCTCTCTCTCTTTACAACATCCCGTCCTCTCCTCTCTCTCTCTCTTTCCAACATCCCATCCTCTCTTCCCTCTCTCTCTCTTTACAACATCCCATCCTCTCCTCCCTCTCTCTCTTTCTCTTTCCAACATCCCGTCCTCTCCTCCCTCTCTCTCTCTCTTCACAACATCCCGTCCTCTCCTCCCTCTCTCTTTCTCTTCACAACATCCCATCCTCTCCTCTCTCTCTCTCTTTACAACATCCCGTCCTCTCCTCCCTCTCTCTCTCTCTTTACAACATCCCATCCTCTCCTCCATCTCTCTCTCTCTTTACAACATCCCGTCCTCTCCTCCCTCTCTCTCTCTCTTTACAACATCCCGTCCTCTCCTCTCTCTCTCTCTTTCCAACATCCCATCCTCTCTTCCCTCTCTCTCTCTTTACAACATCCCATCCTCTCCTCCCTCTCTCTCTTTCTCTTTCCAACATCCCGTCCTCTCCTCCCTCTCTCTCTCTCTTCACAACATCCCGTCCTCTCCTCCCTCTCTCTTTCTCTTCACAACATCCCATCCTCTCCTCTCTCTCTCTCTTCACAACATCCCGTCCTCTCCTCCCTCTCTCTTTCTCTTCACAATATCCCATCCTCTCCTCTCTCTCTCTCTTTACAACATCCCGTCCTCTCCTCCCTCTCTCTCTCTCTTTACAACATCCCATCCTCTCCTCCATCTCTCTCTCTCTTTACAACATTCCATCCTCTCCTCCCTCTCTCTCTCACTTTACAACATCCCATCCTCTCCTCCCTCTCCCTCTCCCTCTCCTTACAACATCCCATCCTCTCCTCCCTCTCTTTCTCTCTTTACAACATCCTATCCTCTCCTCTCTCTCTCTCTCTTTACAACATCCCATCCTCTCCTCCCGCTCTCTCTCTCTTTACAACATCCCGTCCTCTCCTCCCTCTCTCGCTCTCTCTCTCTTTACAGCATCCCATCCTCTCCTCCCTCTCTCTCTCTCTCTCTTTACAACATCCGATCCTCTCCTGCCTCTCTCTCTCTCTCTTTACAAAATCCCATCCTCTCCTCCCTCTCTCTCTCTTTACAACATGCCATTCTCTCCTCCCTCTCTCTCTCTCTCACTTTACAACATCCCATCCTCTCCTCCCTCTCCCTCTCTCTCTCCTTACAACATCCCATCCTCTCCTCCCTCTCTCTCTCTAACTTTACAACATCCCATCCTCTCCTCCCTCTCTCTCTCTCTCTTTACAACATCCCATTCTCTCTTCCCTCTCTCTCTCTCTTTACAACATCCCATCCTCTCCTCCCTCTCTCTCTCTCTCTTTACAACATCCCATTCTCTCTTCCCTCTCTCTCTCTCTTTACAACATCCCATCCTCTCCTCCCTCTCTCTCTCTCTCTTTACAACATCCCATTCTCTGCTCCATCTCTCTCTCTCTCTTTACAACATCCCATCCTCTCCTCCCTCTCTCTCTCTCTCTCTTTACAACATCCCCTTCTCTCCTTCCTCTCTCTCTCTTTACAACATTCCGTCCTCTGCTCCCTCTCTCTCTCGCTCTTTACAACATCCCATCCTCTCCTCCCTCTCTCTCTCTCTTTACAACATCCCATTCTCTCCTCCCTCTCTCTCTCTCTCTTTACAACATCCCGTCCTCTCCTCTTTCTCTCTCTCTTTCCAACATCCCATCCTCTCTTCCCTCTCTCTCTCTTTACAACATCCTCTCCTCTCCTCCCCCTCTCTCTCTCTTTAAAACATCCCATCCACTCCTTCCTCTCTCTCTCTCTTTACAACATCCCGTCCTCTCCTCCCTCTCTCGCTCTCTCTCTCTTTACAGCATCCCATCCTCTCCTCCCTCTCTCTCTCTCTCTCTTTACATCCGATCCTCTCCTGCCTCTCTCTCTCTCTCTTTACAAAATCCCGCCCTCTCCTCCCTCTCTCGCTCTCTCTCTCTTTACAGCATCCCATCCTCTCCTCTCTCTCCCTCTCTTTACAACATCCCATCCTCTCCACTGCTCTCCTCTCTCTCTTTTCATCCCATCCTCTCCTCCCTCTCTCTCTCTCTTTACAACATCCCATCCTCTCCTCCCTCTCTCTCTCTCTTCACAACATTCCATCCTCTCCTCTCCTCTCCTCTCTCTCTTTACAGCATCCCGTCCTCTCCTCCCTCTCTCTCTCTCTTTACAACATCCCATCCTCTCCTCCGTCTCTCTCTCTCTTTACAACATCCCATCCTCACCTCCCTCTCTCTCTCTTTGCAACATCCCATCCTCTCCTCCCTCTCTCTCTCTCTTTACAACATCCCATCCTCTCCTCCCTCTCTCTCTCTTTACAACATCCCATCCTCTCCTCCCTCTCTCTCTCTCTTTACAACATCCCATCCTCTCCTCCCTCTCTCTCTCTCTTTACAACATCCCATCCTCTCCTCCCTCTCTCTCTCTCTCTTTACAACATCCCGTCCTCTCCTCTCTCTCTCTCTTTCCAACATCCCATCCTCTCTTCCCTCTCTCTCTCTTTACAACATCCCATCCTCTCCTCCCTCTCTCTCTTTCTCTTTCCAACATCCCATCCTCTCCTCCCTCTCTCTCTCTCTTTACAACATCCCATCCTCTCCTCCCTCTCTCTCTCTCTTTACAACATCCCATCCTCTCCTCCCTCTCTCTCTCTCTCTTTACAACATCCCGTCCTCTCCTCTCTCTCTCTCTTTCCAACATCCCATCCTCTCTTCCCTCTCTCTCTCTTTACAACATCCCATCCTCTCCTCCCTCTCTCTCTTTCTCTTTCCAACATCCCGTCCTCTCCTCCCTCTCTCTCTCTCTTCACAACATCCCGTCCTCTCCTCCCTCTCTCTTTCTCTTCACAACATCCCATCCTCTCCTCTCTCTCTCTCTTTACAACATCCCGTCCTCTCCTCCCTCTCTCTCTCTCTTTACAACATCCCATCCTCTCCTCCATCTCTCTCTCTCTTTACAACATCCCGTCCTCTCCTCCCTCTCTCTCTCTCTTTACAACATCCCGTCCTCTCCTCTCTCTCTCTCTTTCCAACATCCCATCCTCTCTTCCCTCTCTCTCTCTTTACAACATCCCATCCTCTCCTCCCTCTCTCTCTTTCTCTTTCCAACATCCCGTCCTCTCCTCCCTCTCTCTCTCTCTTCACAACATCCCGTCCTCTCCTCCCTCTCTCTTTCTCTTCACAACATCCCATCCTCTCCTCTCTCTCTCTCTTCACAACATCCCGTCCTCTCCTCCCTCTCTCTTTCTCTTCACAATATCCCATCCTCTCCTCTCTCTCTCTCTTTACAACATCCCGTCCTCTCCTCCCTCTCTCTCTCTCTTTACAACATCCCATCCTCTCCTCCATCTCTCTCTCTCTTTACAACATTCCATCCTCTCCTCCCTCTCTCTCTCACTTTACAACATCCCATCCTCTCCTCCCTCTCCCTCTCTCTCTCCTTACAACATCCCATCCTCTCCTCCCTCTCTCTCTCTCTTTACAACATCCTATCCTCTCCTCTCTCTCTCTCTCTTTACAACATCCCATCCTCTCCTCCCGCTCTCTCTCTCTTTACAACATCCCGTCCTCTCCTCCCTCTCTCGCTCTCTCTCTCTTTACAGCATCCCATCCTCTCCTCCCTCTCTCTCTCTCTTTACAACATCCGATCCTCTCCTGCCTCTCTCTCTCTCTCTTTACAAAATCCCATCCTCTCCTCCCTCTCTCTCTCTTTACAACATGCCATTCTCTCCTCCCTCTCTCTCTCTCTCACTTTACAACATCCCATCCTCTCCTCCCTCTCCCTCTCTCTCTCCTTACAACATCCCATCCTCTCCTCCCTCTCTCTCGCTAACTTTACAACATCCCATCCTCTCCTCCCTCTCCCTCTCTCTCTCTCTTTGCAACATCCCATCCTCTCCTCCCTCTCTCTCTCTCTTTACAACATCCCATTCTCTCTTCCCTCTCTCTCTCTCTTTACAACATCCCATCCTCTCCTCCCTCTCTCTCTCTCTCTTTACAACATCCCATTCTCTGCTCCATCTCTCTCTCTCTCTTTACAACATCCCATCCTCTCCTCCCTCTCTCTCTCTCTCTCTTTACAACATCCCCTTCTCTCCTTCCTCTCTCTCTCTTTACAACATTCCGTCCTCTGCTCCCTCTCTCTCTCGCTCTTTACAACATCCCATCCTCTCCTCCCTCTCTCTCTCTCTTTACAACATCCCATTCTCTCCTCCCTCTCTCTCTCTCTCTTTACAACATCCCGTCCTCTCCTCTTTCTCTCTCTCTTTCCAACATCCCATCCTCTCTTCCCTCTCTCTCTCTTTACAACATCCTCTCCTCTCCTCCCCCTCTCTCTCTCTTTAAAACATCCCATCCACTCCTTCCTCTCTCTCTCTCTTTACAACATCCCGTCCTCTCCTCCCTCTCTCGCTCTCTCTCTCTTTACAGCATCCCATCCTCTCCTCCCTCTCTCTCTCTCTCTCTTTACATCCGATCCTCTCCTGCCTCTCTCTCTCTCTCTTTACAAAATCCCGCCCTCTCCTCCCTCTCTCGCTCTCTCTCTCTTTACAGCATCCCATCCTCTCCTCTCTCTCCCTCTCTTTACAACATCCCATCCTCTCCACTGCTCTCCTCTCTCTCTTTTCATCCCATCCTCTCCTCCCTCTCTCTCTCTCTTTACAACATCCCATCCTCTCCTCCCTCTCTCTCTCTCTTCACAACATTCCATCCTCTCCTCTCCTCTCCTCTCTCTCTTTACAGCATCCCGTCCTCTCCTCCCTCTCTCTCTCTCTTTACAACATCCCATCCTCTCCTCCGTCTCTCTCTCTCTTTACAACATCCCATCCTCACCTCCCTCTCTCTCTCTTTGCAACATCCCATCCTCTCCTCCCTCTCTCTCTCTCTTTACAACATCCCATCCTCTCCTCCCTCTCTCTCTCTTTACAACATCCCATCCTCTCCTCCCTCTCTCTCTCTCTTTACAACATCCCATCCTCTCCTCCCTCTCTCTCTCTCTTTACAACATCCCATCCTCTCCTCCCTCTCTCTCTCTCTCTTTACAACATCCCGTCCTCTCCTCTCTCTCTCTCTTTCCAACATCCCATCCTCTCTTCCCTCTCTCTCTCTTTACAACATCCCATCCTCTCCTCCCTCTCTCTCTTTCTCTTTCCAACATCCCGTCCTCTCCTCCCTCTCTCTCTCTCTTCACAACATCCCGTCCTCTCCTCCCTCTCTCTTTCTCTTCACAACATCCCATCCTCTCCTCTCTCTCTCTCTTTACAACATCCCGTCCTCTCCTCCCTCTCTCTCTCTCTTTACAACATCCCATCCTCTCCTCCATCTCTCTCTCTCTTTACAACATTCCATCCTCTCCTCCCTCTCTCTCTCACTTTACAACATCCCATCCTCTCCTCCCTCTCCCTCTCTCTCTCCTTACAACATCCCATCCTCTCCTCCCTCTCTCTCTCTATTTACAACATCCTATCCTCTCCTCTCTCTCTCTCTCTTTACAACATCCCGTCCTCTCCTCCCTCTCTCGCTCTCTCTCTCTTTACAGCATCCCATCCTCTCCTCCCTCTCTCTCTCTCTCTTTACAACATCCGATCCTCTCCTGCCTCTCTCTCTCTCTCTTTACAAAATCCCATCCTCTCCTCCCTCTCTCTCTCTTTACAACATGCCATTCTCTCCTCCCTCTCTCTCTCTCTCACTTTACAACATCCCATCCTCTCCTCCCTCTCCCTCTCTCTCTCCTTACAACATCCCATCCTCTCCTCCCTCTCTCTCTCTAACTTTACAACATCCCATCCTCTCCTCCCTCTCCCTCTCTCTCTCTCTTTGCAACATCCCATCCTCTCCTCCCTCTCTCTCTCTCTTTACAACATCCCATCCTCTCCTCCCTCTCTCTCTCTCTCTTTACAACATCCCATTCTCTGCTCCATCTCTCTCTCTCTCTTTACAACATCCCATCCTCTCCTCCCTCTCTCTCTCTCTCTCTTTACAACATCCCCTTCTCTCCTTCCTCTCTCTCTCTTTACAACATTCCGTCCTCTGCTCCCTCTCTCTCTCGCTCTTTACAACATCCCATCCTCTCCTCCCTCTCTCTCTCTCTTTACAACATCCCATTCTCTCCTCCCTCTCTCTCTCTCTCTTTACAACATCCCGTCCTCTCCTCTTTCTCTCTCTCTTTCCAACATCCCATCCTCTCTTCCCTCTCTCTCTCTTTACAACATCCTCTCCTCTCCTCCCCCTCTCGCTCTCTTTAAAACATCCCGTCCTCTCCTTCCTCTCTCTCTCTCTTTACAACATCCCGTCCTCTCCTCCCTCTCTCTCTCCGTTTACAACATCCCATCCTCTCCTCTCTCTCTCTCTCTTTACAACATCCCATCCTCTCCTCCCTCTCTCTCTCCCTCTTTACAACATTCCGTCCTCTCCTCCCTCTCTCTCTCTCTCCTATCAACATCCCATCCTCTCCTCTCTCTCTCTCTCTTTACAACATCGCGTCCTCTCCTCCCTCTCCCTCTCTCTCTCCTTACAACATCCCATCCTCTCCTCCCTCTCTCTCTCTCTCTTTACAACATCCCATCCTCTCCTCCCTCTCTCTCTCTCTCTTGACAACATTCCATCCTCTCCTCCCTCTCTCTCTCACTTTACCACATCACATCCTCTCCTCCCTCTCCCTCTCTCTCTCCTTACAACATCCCATCCTCTCCTCCCTCTCTCTCTCTCTTTACAACATCCTATCCTCTCCTCTCTCTCTCTCTCTTTACAACATCCCATCCTCTCCTCCCTCTCTCTCTCTCTCTTTACAACATCCCATCCTCTCCTCCCTCTCTCTCTCTCTTTACAACATCCCGTCCTCTCCTCCCTCTCTCGCTCTCTCTCTCTTTACAGCATCCCATCCTCTCCTCCCTCTCTCTCTCTCTCTCTTTACAACATCCGATCCTCTCCTGCCTCTCTCTCTCTCTCTTTACAAAATCCCATCCTCTCCTCCCTCTCTCTCTCTTTCCAACATGCCATCCTCTCCTCCCTCTCTCTCTCTATACAACATCCCATCCTCTCCTCCCTCTCTCTCTCTCTTTACAACATCCCATCCTCTCCTCTCTCTCCCTCTCTTTACAACATCCCATCCTCTCCACTGCTCTCCTCTCTCTCTTTTCATCCCGTCCTCTCCTCCCTCTCTCTCTCTCTTTACAACATCCCATCCTCTCCTCCCTCTCTCTCTCTCTTCACAACATTCCATCCTCTCCTCTCCTCTCCTCTCTCTCTTTACAGCATCCCGTCCTCTCCTCCCTCTCTCTCTCTCTTTACAACATCCCATCCTCTCCTCCGTCTCTCTCTCTCTTTACAACATCCCATCCTCACCTCCCTCTCTCTCTCTTTGCAACATACCATCCTCTCCTCCCTCTCTCTCTCTCTCTTTACAACATCCCATCCTCTCCTCCCTCTCTCTCTCTTTACAACATCCCATCCTCTCCTCCCTCTCTCTCTCTCTTTACAACATCCCATCCTCTCCTCCCTCTCTCTCTCTCTCTTTACAACATCCCATCCTCTCCTCCCTCTCTCTCTCTCTCTTTACAACATCCCGTCCTCTCCTCTCTCTCTCTCTCTTTCCAACATCCCATCCTCTCTTCCCTCTCTCTCTCTTTACAACATCCCATCCTCTCCTCCCTCTCTCTCTCTCTTTACAACATCCCGTCCTCTCCTCCCTCTCTCTCTCTCTTTTAAACATCCCATCATCTTCTCCCTCTCTCTCTTTACAACATCCCATCCTTTCCTCCCTCTCTCTCTCTTTACAACATCCCATCCTCTCCTCCCTCTCTCTCTCTCTTTACTACATCCTGTCCTCTCCTCCCTCTCTCTCTCGTTATAACATCCCATCCTCTCCTCCCTCTCTCTCTCTCTCTTTACAACATCCCATCCTTTCCTCCCTCTCTCTCTCTTTACAACATCCCATCCTCTCCTCCCTCTCTCTCGCTCTTTACAACATCCCATCCTCTCCTCCCTCTCTCTCTCTCTTTGCAACATCCCATCCTCTCCTCTCTCTCTCTCTCATTCCAACATCCCATCCTCTCCTCCCTCTCTCTCTCTCTCTTGACAACATCCCATCCTCTCTTCCCTCTCCCTCTTTCTTTACAACATCCCATCCTCTCCTCCCTGTCTCTCTCTCTTTACAACATCCCGTACTCTCCTCCCTCTCTCTCTCTCTCTCTCTCTCTATACAACATCCCATCCTCTCCTCCCTCTCTCTCGCTCTTTACAACATCCCATCCTCTCCTCCCTCTCTCTCTCTCTCTCTCTGCAACATCCCGTCCTCTCCTCTCTCTCTCTCTCATTCCAACATCCCATCCTCTCCTCCCTCTCTCTCTCTCTCTTGACAACATCCCATCCTCTCCTCCCTCTCCCTCTTTCTTTACAACGTCCCATCCTCTCCTCCCTCTCTCTCTCTCTTTACAATATCCCGTCCTCTCCTCCCTCTCTCTCTCTTTCTCACCCCCTGTCCTCTCCTCCGTCTCTCTCTTTCCAACATCCCATCCTCTCTCTCTCTCTCTGTCTCTCTTTCCAACATCCCATCCTCTCCTCCGTCTCTCTCTCTCTTTACAACATCCCATCCTCTCATCCTCATGTGGGTTTTCTCCGGGTGCTCTGGTTTCCTCCCACATGACAAAAACTTGCAGGTTGATAGGTAAATTGGCCATTATAAATTGCCCCTAGTATAGGTAGGTGGTAGGGATATGTAGGGATAGGTAGGGATGTGGTAGGTATATGGGGTTAGTGTAGGATTAGTATAAATGGGTGGTTGATGGTCGGCACAGACTCGGTGGGCCGAAGGGACTGTTTCAGTGCTGAATCTCTAAAACTAAAACTAAAACAAAAACTAAAACTCTCCTCCCTCCCTCTCGCTCTTTCCAACTTCCCATCCTCTCCTCCCTCTCTCTCTCTTTCCACCATCCCATCCTCTCCTCCCTCTCTCTCTCTCTCTTTACAACATCCCATCCTCTCCTCTCTCTCTTTCTCTTTCCAACATCCCATCCTCTCCTCCCTCTCTCCTTCTTTCTTTACAACATCCCATCCTCTCCTCCCTCTCTCTCTCTCTCTACAACATCCCGTCCTCTCCTCCCTCTCTCTTTCTCTTCCTAACATCCCATCCTCTCCTCCCTCTGTCTATCTCTCTCTTTGCAACATCCCATCCTCTCCTCCCTCTCTCTCGCTCTTTACAACATCCCATCCTCTCCTCTCTCTCTCTCTGTCTTTACAACATCCCATCCTCTCCTCCCTCTCTCTCTCTCTTTGCAACATCCCATCCTCTCCTCCCTCTCCCTCTCTCTCTTTACAACATCCCGTCCTCTCCACCCTCTCTCTCTCTCTTTGCAACATCCCATCCTCTCCTCCTTCTCTCTCGCTCTTTACAACAACCCATCCTCTCCTCCCTCTCTCTCTCTCTTTACAACATCCCATCCTCTCCTCCCTCTCTCTCTCTCTTTGCAACATCCCATCCTCTCCTTCCTCTCTCTCTCTCTTTGCAACATCCCAACCTCTCCTCCCTCTCTCTCTCTCTGTTTACAACATCCCGTCCTCTCCTCCCTCTCTCTCTCTGCAACATCCCATCCTCTCCTCCCTCTCTCTCGCTCTTTACAACATCCCATGCTCTCCTCCCTCTCTCTCTCTCTTTACAACATCCCATCCTCTCCTCCTTCTCTCTCTCTCTTTACAACATCCCATCCTCTCCTCCCTCTCTCTCTCTCTTTACAACATCCCATCCTCTCCTCCCTCTCTCTGTCTCTCTTTACAACATCCCATCCTCTCCTCTCTCTCTTTCTCATTCTAACATCCCATCCTCTCCTCCCTCTCTCTCTCTCTCTTTCCAACATCCCATCCTCTCCTCCCTCTCTCTCTCTCACTTTCCAACATCCCATCTTCTCCTCTCTCTCTTTCTCTTTCCAACATCCCATCCTCTCCTCCCTCTCTCCTTCTTTCTTTACAACATCCCATCCTCTCCTCCCTCTCTCTCTCTCTACAACATCCCGTCCTCTCCTCCCTCTCACTTTCTCTTCCTAACATCCCATCCTCTCCTCCCTCTGTCTCTCTCTCTCTTTGCAACATCCCATCATCTCCTCCCTCTCTCTCGCTCTTTCGAACATCCCATCCTCTCCTCCCTCTCTCTCTCTCTTTACAACATCCCATCCTCTCCTCCCTCTCTCTCTCTCTTTACAACATCCCATCGTCTCCTCCCTCTCTCTCTCTCTTTACAACATCCCATCCTCTCCTCCCTCTCTCTCTCTCTTTGCAACATCCCATCCTCTCCTCCCTCTCTCTCTCTCTTTACAACATCCCATCCTCTCCTCCCTCTCTCTCGCTCTTTAAAACATCCCATTCTCGCCTCCCTCTCTCTCTCTCTTTACAACATCCCATCCTCTCCTCACTCTCTCTCGCTCTTTACAACATCCCATCCTCTCCTCCCTCTCTCTCGCTCTTTACAACATCCCATCCTCTCCTCCCTCTCTCTCGCTCTTTCCCACATCCCATCCACTCCTCCCTCTCTCTCTCTCTTTGCAACATCCCATCCTCTCCTCCCTCTCTCTCTCGCTCTTTACAACATCCCATCCTCTCCTCCCTCTCTTTCCAACATCCCATCTCCTCCCTCTCTCTCTCTCTCTTTCCAACATCCCATCCTCTCCTCCCTCTCTCTCTCTCTCTTTCCAACATCCCATCCTCTCCTCCGTCTCTCTCTTTCCAACATCCCATCCTCTCCTCCCTCTCTCTCTCTCTCTTTCCAACATTCCATCCTCTCCTCCCTCTCTCCGTCTCTCTCTGCAACATCCCGTCCTCTCCTCCCTCTCACCTTACAACATCCCATCCTCTCCTCCCTCTCTCTCTCTCTTTACAACATCCCATCCTCTCCTCCCTCTCTCTCTCTCTTTGCAACATCCCGTCCTCTCCTCCCTCTCTCTTTACAACATCCCATCCTCTCCTCCCTCTCTCTCTCTCTTTACAACATCCCGTCCTCTCCTCCCTCTCTCTTTCCAACATCCCATCCTCTCCTCCCTCTCCCTCTCTGTCTTTACAACATCCCATCCTCTCCTCCCTCTCTCTCTCTCTCTTTACATCCCATCCTCTCCTCCCTCTCTCTCTCTCTTTACAACATCCCGTCCTCTCCTCCCTCCCTCTCTCCCTCTGCAACATCCCGTCCTCCCCTCCCTCTCTCTTTCCAACATCTTGTCCTCTCCTCCATCTCTCTCTTTCTCTTTCCAACATCCCGTCCTCTCCTCCCTCTCTCTCTCTCTTTACGACATCCCGTCCTCTCCTCTCTCTCTCTCTCCCTTCACAACATCCCGTCCTCTCCTCCATCTCTCTCTCTCTCTTTACAACATCCCGTCCTCTCCTCCCTCTCTCTTTCTCTTCACAACATCCCATCCTCTCCTCCATCTCTCTCTCTCTCTTTACGACATCCCGTCCTCTCCTCCCTCTCTCTCTCTCTTCACAACATCCCGTCCTCTCCTCCCTCTCTCTCTCTCTTTACGACAACCCGTCCTCTCCTCCATCTCTCTCTCTCTTTACAACATCACGTCCTCTCCTCCCTCTCTCTCTCTCTTTACAACATCCCGTCCTCTCCTCTCTCTCTCTCTTTCTCTTCACAACATCCCATCCTCTCCTCCCTCTCTCTCTCTCTTCACAACATACCGTCCTCTCCTCCCTCTCTCTCTCTCTTTACAACATCCCGTCCTCTCCTCCCTCTCTCTCTCTCTTTACGACATCCCGTCCTCTCCTCCATCTCTCTCTCTCTTTACAACATCACGTCCTCTCCTCCCTCTCTCTCTCTCTTTACAACATCCCGTCCTCTCCTCTCTCTCTCTCATTCTCTTCACAACATCCCGTGCTCTCCTCCCTCTCTCTCTCTCTTCAGAACATACCGTCCTCTCCTCCCTCTCTCTCTCTCTTTACAACATCCCGTCCTCTCCTCTCTCTCTCTCTCTCTTTACGACATCCCGTCCTCTCCTCCCTCTCTCTCTCTCTTCACAACATCCCGTCCTCTCCTCCCTCTCTCTCTCTCTTTACAACATCCCATCCTCTCCTCCATCTCTCTCTCTCTTTACAACATCCCATCTTCTCCTCCCTCTCTCTTTCTCTTCACAACATCCCGTCCTCTCCTCCCTCTCTCTCTCTATTTACAACATCCCGTCCTCTCCTCCCTCTCTCTGTCTCTTTACAACATCCCGTCCTCTCCTCCCTCTCCCTCTCTCTTTACAACATCCCGTCCTCTCCTCCCTCTCCCTCTCTCTCTCTCTTTACAGCATCCCGTCCTCTCCTCCCTCTCCCTCTCTCTCTCTCTTTCCAACATCCCGTCCTCTCCTCCCTCTCTCTCTCTTTACAACATCCCGTCCTCTCCTCCCTCTCGCTCTCTCTCTCTCTTTACAACATCCCATCCTCTCCTCCCTCTCCCTCTCTCACTCTCTTTACAACATCCCGTCCTCTCCTCCCTCTCTCTCTCTCTGAGCAACATCCCATCCTCTCCTCCCAGTCTCTCTCTCTTTACAACATCCCGTCCTCTCCTCCCTCTCTCTCTCTCTTTACAACATCCCGTCCTCTCCTCCCTCTCTCTCTTTACAACATCCCGTCCTCTCCTCCCTCTCTCTCTCTCTTTACAACATCCCATCCTCTCCTCCCTCTCTCTCGCTCTTTCCCACATCCCATCCACTCCTCCCTCTCTCTCTCTCTTTGCAACATCCCATCCTCTCCTCCCTCTCTCTCTCGCACTTTACAACATCCCATCCTCTCCTCCCTCTCTTTCCAACATCCCATCTCCTCCCTCTCTCTCTCTCTCTTTCCAACATCCCATCCTCTCCTCCCTCTCTCTCTCTCTCTCTTTCCAACATCCCATCCTCTCCTCCGTCTCTCTCTTTCCAACATCCCATCCTTTCCTCCCTCTCTCTCTCTCTCTTTCCAACATTCCATCCTCTCCTCCCTCTCTCCGTCTCTCTCTGCAACATCCCGTCCTCTCCTCCCTCTCACCTTACAACATCCCATCCTCTCCTCCCTCTCTCTCTCTCTTTACAACATCCCATCCTCTCCTCCCTCTCTCTCTCTCTTTGCAACATCCCGTCCTCTCCTCCCTCTCTCTTTACAACATCCCATCCTCTCCTCCCTCTCTCTCTCTCTTTACAACATCCCGTCCTCTCCTCCCTCTCTCTTTCCAACATCCCATCCTCTCCTCCCTCTCCCTCTCTGTCTTTACAACATCCCATCCTCTCCTCCCTCTCTCTCTCTCTCTTTACATCCCATCCTCTCCTCCCTCTCTCTCTCTCTTTTCAACATCCCATCCTCTCCTCCCTCCCTCTCTCCCTCTGCAACATCCCGTCCTCTCCTCCCTCTCTCTTTCCAACATCTTGTCCTCTCCTCCATCTCTCTCTTTCTCTTTCCAACATCCCGTCCTCTCCTCCCTCTCTCTCTCTCTTTACGACATCCCGTCCTCTCCTCTCTCTCTCTCTCCCTTCACAACATCCCGTCCTCTCCTCCATCTCTCTCTCTCTCTTTACAGCATCCCGTCATCTCCTCCCTCTCTCTTTCTCTTCACAACATCCCATCCTCTCCTCCATCTCGCTCTCTCTCTTTACGACATCCCGTCCTCTCCTCCCTCTCTCTCTCTCTTTACGACATCCCGTCCTCTCCTCCCTATCTCTCTCTTCACAACATCCCGTCCTCTCCTCCCTCTCTCTCTCTCTTTACGACATCCTGTCCTCTCCTCCCTCTCTCTCTCTCTTCACAACATCCCGTCCTCTCCTCCCTCTCTCTCTCTCTTTACGACATCCCGTCCTCTCCTCCCTCTCTCTCTCTCTTCACTACATCCCGTCCTCTCCTCCCTCTCTCTTTCTCTTCACAACATCCCATCCTCTCCTCCATCTCTCTCTCTCTTTACAACATCCCATCCTCTCCTTTCTCTCTCTCTGTCTTGACAACATTCCATCCTCTCCTCTCTCTCTCTCTTTACAAGATCCCATCCTCTCCTCCCTCTCTCTCTCTCTTTACAACATCCCATCCTCTCCTCTATCTCTCTCTTTCTCTTCACAACATCCCGTGCTCTCCTCCCTCTCTCTCTCTTCACAACATACCGTCCTCTCCTCCCTCTCTCTCTTTACAACATCCCGTCCTCTCCTCCCTCTCTCTCTCTTTACGACATCCCGTCCTCTCCTCCCTCTCTCTCTCTCTTCACAACATCCCGTCCTCTCCTCCCTCTCTCTCTCTCTTTACAACATCCCATCCTCTACTCCATCTCTCTCTCTCTTTACAACATCCCATCCTCTCCTCCCTCTCTCTTTCTCTTCACAACATCCCGTCCTCTCCTCCCTCTCTCTCACTATTTACAACATCCCGTCCTCTCCTCCCTCTCTCTGTCTCTTTACAACATCCCGTCCTCTCCTCCCTCTCCCTCTCTCTTTTCAACATCCCGTCATCTCCTCCCTCTCCCTCTCTCTCTCTCTTTACAGCATCCCGTCCTCTCCTCCCTCTCTCTCTCTCTTAGCAACATCCCATCCTCTCCTCCCAGTCTCTCTCTCTTTACAACATCCCGTCCTCTCCTCCCTCTCTCTCTCTCTTTACAACATCCCGTCCTCTCCTCCCTCTCTCTCTCTCTTTACAACATCCCGTCCTCTCCTCCCTCTCTCTCTCTTTACAACATCCCGTCCTCTCCTCCCTCTCCCTCTCTCTCTCTCTTTACAACATCCCATCCTCTCCTCCCTCTGCCTCTCTCTCTCTCTTTACAACATCCCGTCCTCTCCTCCCTCTCTCTCTCTCTTAGCAACATCCCATCCTCTCCTCCCAGTCTCTCTCTCTTTACAACATCCCGTCCTCTCCTCCCTCTCTCTCTCTCTTTACAACATCCCGTCCTCTCCTCCCTCTCTCTCTCTCTTTACAACATCCCGTCCTCTCCTCCCTCTCTCTCTCTCTTTACAACATCCCATCCTCTCCTCCCTCTCTCTCGCTCTTTCCCACATCCCATCCACTCCTCCCTCTCTCTCTCTCTTTGCAACATCCCATCCTCTCCTCCCTCTCTCTCTCGCTCTTTACAACATCCCATCCTCTCCTCCCTCTCTTTCCAACATCCCATCTCCTCCCTCTCTCTCTCTCTCTTTCCAACATCCCATCCTCTCCTCCCTCTCTCTCTCTCTCTTTCCAACATCCCATCCTCTCCTCCGTCTCTCTCTTTCCAACATCCCATCCTCTCCTCCCTCTCTCTCTCTCTCTTTCCAACATTCCATCCTCTCCTCCCTCTCTCCGTCTCTCTCTGCAACATCCCGTCCTCTCCTCCCTCTCACCTTACAACATCCCATCCTCTCCTCCCTCTCTCTCTCTCTTTGCAACATCCCGTCCTCTCCTCCCTCTCTCTTTACAACATCCCATCCTCTCCTCCCTCTCTCTCTCTCTCTTTACAACATCCCGTCCTCTCCTCCCTCTCTCTTTCCAACATCCCATCCTCTCCTCCCTCTCCCTCTCTGTCTTTACAACATCCCATCCTCTCCTCCCTCTCTCTCTCTCTCTTTACATCCCATCCTCTCCTCCCTCTCCCTCTCTCTTTACAACATCCCATCCTCTCCTCCCTCCCTCTCTCCCTCTGCAACATCCCGTCCTCTCCTCCCTCTCTCTTTCCAACATCTTGTCCTCTCCTCCATCTCTCTCTTTCTCTTTCCAACATCCCGTCCTCTTCTCCCTCTCTCTCTCTCTTTACGACATCCCGTCCTCTCCTCTCTCTCTCTCTCCCTTCACAACATCCCGTCCTCTCCTCCATCTCTCTCTCTCTCTTTACAACATCCCGTCCTCTCCTCCCTCTCTCTTTCTCTTCACAACATCCCATCCTCTCCTCCATCTCTCTCTCTCTCTTTACGACATCCCGTCCTCTCCTCCCTCTCTCTCTCTCTTTACGACATCCCGTCCTCTCCTCCCTCTCTCTCTCTCTTCACAACATCCCGTCCTCTCCTCCCTCTCTCTCTCTCTTTACGACATCCCGTCCTCTCCTCCCTCTCTCTCTCTCTTCACTACATCCCGTCCTCTCCTCCCTCTCTCTTTCTCTTCACAACATCCCATCCTGTCCTCCATCTCTCTCTCTCTTTACAACATCCCATCCTCTCCTTTCTCTCTCTCTACCTTAACAACATCCCATCCTCTCCTTTCTCTCTCTCTGTCTTTACATTCCATCCTCTCCTCCCTCTCTCTCTCTCTTTACGACATCCCGTCCTCTCCTCCCTCTCTCTCTCTCTTCACTACATCCCGTCCTCTCCTCCCTCTCTCTCTCTCTTTACAACATCCCATCCTCTCCTCCATCTCTCTCTCTCTTTACAACATCCCATCCTCTCCTCCCTCTTTCTTTCTCTTCACAACATACCGTCCTCTCCTCCCTCTCTCTCTCTCTTTACAACATCCCGTCCTCTCCTCCCTCTCTCTGTCTCTTTACAACATCCCGTCCTCTCCTCCCTCTCCCTCTCTCTTTACAACATCCCGTCCTCTCCTCCCTCTCCCTCTCTCTCTCTCTTTACAGCATCCCGTCCTCTCCTCCCTCTCCCTCTCTCTCTCTCTTTCCAACATCCCGTCCTCTCCTCCCTCACTCTCTCTTGACAACATCCCGTCCTCTCCTCCCTCTCCCTCTCTCTCTCTCTTTACAACATCCCATCCTCTCCTCCCTCTCCCTCTCTCTCTCTCTTTACAACATCCCGTCCTCTCCTCCCTCTCTCTCTCTCTTTACAACATCCCGTCCTCTCCTCCCTCTCTCTCTCTCTTTACAACACCCCGTCCTCTCCTCCCAGTCTCTCTCTCTTTACAACATCCCGTCCTCTCCTCCCTTTCTCTCTCTCTTTGCAACATCCCTTCCTCTCCTCCCTCTCTCTCTCTCTTTACAACATCCCGTCCTCTCCTCCCTCTCTCTCTCTCTTAGCAACATCCCATCCTCTCCTCCATCTCCCTCTCTCTCTCTTTTCAACATCCCATCCTCTTCTCCCTCTCTCTCTCTTTGCAACATCCCATCCTCTCCTCCCTCTCTCTCCCTCTTTACAACATCCCGTCCTCTCCTCCCTCTCTCTCTCTCTCTCTCTCTCTTTACAACGTCCCATCCTCTCCTCCCTCTCTCTCTCTCTCTCTTTACAACATCCCATCTTCTCCTCGCTCTCTCTCTCTCTTTACAACATCCCATCCTCTCCTCCCTCTCCCTCTCTCTCTCTCTTTACAACATCCCGTCCTCTCCTCCCTCTCTCTCTCTCTTTACAACATCCCGTCCTCTCCTCCCTCTCTCTCTCTCTTTACAACATCCCGACCTCTCCTCCCAGTCTCTCTCTCTTTACAACATGCTGTCCTCTCCTCCCTTTCTCTCTCTCTTTACAACATCCCGTCCTCTCCTCCCTCTCTCTCTCTTTACAACATCCCGTCCTCTCCTCCCTCTCTCTCTCTCTCTCTTTTCAACATCCCATCCTCTCCTCCCTCTCTCTTTGCAACATCCCATCCTCTCCTCCCTCTCTCTCCCTCTTTACAACATCCCGTCCTCTCCTCCCTCTCTCTCTCTTTACAACATCCCGTCCTCTCCTCCCTCTCTCTCTCTCTCTCTCTTTACAACTTCCCATCCTCTCCTCCCTCTCTCTCTCTCTTTACAACATCCCATCTTTTCCTCGCTCTCTCTCTCTCTTTACATCATCCCGTCCTCTCCTCCCTCTCTCTCTCTCTCTTTACAACATCCCGTCCTCTCCTCCCTCTCTCTCTCTCTCACTACAACATCCCGTTCTCTCCTCCCTCTCTCTCTCTCTCACTACATCCCGTCCTCTCCGCCTTCTCTCTCTCTCTCTTTACAACATCCCATCCTCTCCTTTCTCTCTCTCTGTCTTTACATTCCATCCTCTCCTCCCTCTCTCTCTCTCTTTACGACATCCCGTCCTCTCCTCCCTCTCTCTCTCTCTTCACAACATCCCGTCCTCTCCTCCCTCTCTCTCTCTCTTTACAACATCCCATCCTCTCCTCCATCTCTCTCTCTCTTTACAACATCCCGTCCTCTCCTCCCTCTCTCTGTCTCTTTACAACATCCCGTCCTCTCCTCCCTCTCCCTCTCTCTTTACAACATCCCGTCCTCTCCTCCCTCTCCCTCTCTCTCTCTCTTTACAGCATCCCATCCTCTCCTCCCTCTCCCTCTCTCTCTCTCTTTCCAACATCCCGTCCTCTCCTCCCTCACTCTCTCTTGACAACATCCCGTCCTCTCCTCCCTCTCCCTCTCTCTCTCTCTTTACAACATCCCATCCTCTCCTCCCTCTCCCTCTCTCTCTCTCTTTACAACATCCCGTCCTCTCCTCCCTCTCTCTCTCTCTTTACAACATCCCGTCCTCTCCTCCCTCTCTCTCTCTCTTTACAACACCCCGTCCTCTCCTCCCAGTCTCTCTCTCTTTACAACATCCCGTCCTCTCCTCCCTTTCTCTCTCTCTTTGCAACATCCCTTCCTCTCCTCCCTCTCTCTCTCTCTTTACAACATCCCGTCCTCTCCTCCCTCTCCCTCTCTCTTAGCAACATCCCATCCTCTCCTCCATCTCCCTCTCTCTCTCTTTTCAACATCCCATCCTCTTCTCCCTCTCTCTCTCTTTGCAACATCCCATCCTCTCCTCCCTCTCTCTCCCTCTTTACAACATCCCGCCCTCTCCTCCCTCTCTCTCTCTCTCTTTACAACATCCCGTCCTCTCCTCCCTCTCTCTCTCTCTCTCTCTCTCTTTACACCGTCCCATCCTCTCCTCCCTCTCTCTCTCTCTCTCTTTACAACATCCCATCTTCTCCTCGCTCTCTCTCTCTCTTTACAACATCCCATCCTCTCCTCCCTCTCCCTCTCTCTCTCTCTTTACAACATCCCGTCCTCTCCTCCCTCTCTCTCTCTCTTTACAACATCCCGTCCTCTCCTCCCTCTCTCTCTCTCTTTACAACATCCCGACCTCTCCTCCAAGTCTCTCTCTCTTTACAACATCCCGTCCTCTCCTCCCTTTCTCTCTCTCTTTACAACATCCCGTCCTCTCCTCCCTCTCTCTCTCTCTTTACAACATCCCGTCCTCTCCTCCCTCTCTCTCTCTCTCTCTTTTCAACATCCCATCCTCTCCTCCCTCTCTCTTTGCAACATCCCATCCTCTCCTCCCTCTCTCTCCCTCTTTACAACATCCCGTCCTCTCCTCCCTCTCTCTCTCTTTACAACATCCCGTCCTCTCCTCCCTCTCTCTCTCTCTCTCTCTTTACAACTTCCCATCCTCTCCTCCCTCTCTCTCTCTCTTTACAACATCCCATCTTCTCCTCGCTCTCTCTCTCTCTTTACATCATCCCGTCCTCTCCTCCCTCTCTCTCTCTCTCTTTACAACATCCCGTCCTCTCCTCCCTCTCTCTCTCTCTCACTACAACATCCCGTTCTCTCCTCCCTCTCTCTCTCTCTCACTGCAACATCCCGTCCTCTCCTCCCTCTCTCTCTCTCTCACTACATCCCGTCCTCTCCGCCTTCTCTCTCTCTCTCTTTACAACATCCCATCCTCTCCTTTCTCTCTCTCTGTCTTTACATTCCATCCTCTCCTCCCTCTCTCTCTCTCTTTACGACATCCCGTCCTCTCCTCCCTCTCTCTCTCTCTTCACAACATCCCGTCCTCTCCTCCCTCTCTCTCTCTCTTTACAACATCCCATCCTCTCCTCCATCTCTCTCTCTCTTTACAACATCCCATCCTCTCCTCCCTCTTTCTTTCTCTTCACAACATACCGTCCTCTCCTCCCTCTCTCTCTCTCTTTACAACATCCCGTATTCTCCTCCCTCTCTCTGTCTCTTTACAACATCCCGTCCTCTCCTCCCTCTCCCTCTCTCTTTACAACATCCCGTCCTCTCCTCCCTCTCCCTCTCTCTCTCTCTTTACAGCATCCCGTCCTCTCCTCCCTCTCCCTCTCTCTCTCTCTTTCCAACATCCCGTCCTCTCCTCCCTCTCTCTCTTGACAACATCCCGTCCTCTCCTCCCTCTCCCTCTCTCTCTCTCTTTACAACATCCCATCCTCTCCTCCCTCTCCCTCTCTCTCTCTTTACAACATCCCGTCCTCTCCTCCCTCTCTCTCTCTCTTTACAACATCCCGTCCTCTCCTCCCTCTCTCTCTCTCTTTACAACATCCCGTCCTCTCCTCCCAGTCTCTCTCTCTTTACAACATCCCGTCCTCTCCTCCCTTTCTCTCTCTCTTTGCAACATCCCTTCCTCTCCTCCCTCTCTCTCTCTCTTTACAACATCCCGTCCTCTCCTCCCTCTCTCTCTCTCTTAGCAACATCCCATCCTCTCCTCCATCTCCCTCTCTCTCTCTTTTCAACATCCCATCCTCTCCTCCCTCTCTCTCTCTTTGCAACATCCCATCCTCTCCTCCCTCTCTCTCCCTCTTTACAACATCCCGTCCTCTCCTCCCTCTCTCTCTCTCTCTTTACAACATCCCGTCCTCTCGTCCCTCTCTCTCTCTCTCTCTCTCTCTCTTTACAACGTCCCATCCTCTCCTCCCTCTCTCTCTCTCTCTCTTTACAACATCCCATCTTCTCCTCGCTCTCTCTCTCTCTTTACAACATCCCATCCTCTCCTCCCTCTCCCTCTCTCTCTCTCTTTACAACATCCCGTCCTCTCCTCCCTCTCTCTCTCTCTTTACAACATCCCGTCCTCTCCTTCCTCTCTCTCTCTCTTTACAACATCCCGACCTCTCCTCCCAGTCTCTCTCTCTTTACAACATCCCGTCCTCTCCTCCCTTTCTCTCTCTCTTTACAACATCCCGTCCTCTCCTCCCTCTCTCTCTCTCTTTACAGCATTCCGTCCTCTCCTCCCTCTCTCTCTCTCTTAGCAACATCCCATCCTCTCCTCCATCTCCCTCTCTCTCTCTTTTCAACATCCCATCCTCTCCTCCCTCTCTCTTTGCAACATCCCATCCTCTCCTCCCTCTCTCTCCCTCTTTACAACATCCCGTCCTCTCCTCCCTCTCTCTCTCTTTACAACATCCCGTCCTCTCCTCCCTCTCTCTCTCTCTCTCTTTACAACTTCCCATCCTCTCCTCCCTCTCTCTCTCTCTTTACAACATCCCATCTTCTCCTCGCTCTCTCTCTCTCTTTACATCATCCCGTCCTCTCCTCCCTCTCTCTCTCTCTCTTTACAACATCCCGTCCTCTCCTCCCTCTCTCTCTCTCTCACTACAACATCCCGTTCTCTCCTCCCTCTCTCTCTCTCTCACTACAACATCCCGTCCTCTCCTCCCTCTCTCTCTCTCTCACTACAACATCGCGTCCTCTCCTCCCTCTCCCTCTCTCTCACTACATCCCGTCCTCTCCGCCTTCTCTCTCTCTCTCTTTGCAACATCCCGTCCTCTCCCCCCTCTCTCTCTCTCTTTACAACATCCCGTCCTCTCCTCCCTCTCTGTCTTTACAACATCCCATCCTCTCCTCCCTCTCTCTCTCTTTACAACATCCCGTCCTCTCCTCCCTCTCTCTTTACAACATCCCGTCCTCTCCTCCCTCTCACTCTCTTTGCAACATCCCGTCCTCTCCCCCCTCTCTCTCTCTCTTTACAACATCCCATCCTCTCCTCCCTCTCCCTCTCTCTCTCTTTACAACATCCCATCCTCTCCTTTCTCTCTCTCTGTCTTCACAACATTCCATCCTCTCCTCTCTCTCTCTCTTTACAACATCCCATCCTCTCCTCCCTCTCTCTCTCTCTTTACAACATCCCATCCTCTCCTCCCTCCCTCTCTCCCTCTGCAACATCCCATCCTCTCCTCCCTCTCTCTCTTTCTCTTTCCAACATCCCGTCCTCTCCTCCCTCTCGCTCTCTCTTTACGACATCCCGACATCTCCTCCCTCTCTCTCTCTCTTCACAACATCCCGTCCTCTCCTCCCTCTCTCTTTCTTTTCACAACATCCCATCCTCTCCTCTCTCTCTCTCTTTACAACAGCCCGTCCTCTCCTCCCTCTCTCTCTCTCTTTACAACATCCCATCCTCTCCTCCATCTCTCTCTCTCTTTACAACATCCCGTGCTCTCCTCCCTCTCTCTCTCTTTACAACATCCCGTCCTCTCCTCTCTCTCTCTCTTTCTCTTCACAACATCCCGTGCTCTCCTCCCTCTCTCTCTCTCTTTACAACATCCCGTCCTCTCCTTCCTCTCTCTCTCTCTTTACGACATCCCGTCCTCTCCTCCCTCTCTCTCTCTCTTCACAACATCCCATCCTCTCCTCCCTCTCTCTCTCTCTTTACAACATCCCATCCTCTCCTCCATCTCTCTCTCTCTTTACAACATCCCATCCTCTCCTCCCTCTTTCTTTCTCTTCACAACATACCGTCCTCTCCTCCCTCTCTCTCTCTCTTTACAACATCCCGTCCTCTCCTCCCTCTCTCTGTCTCTTTACAACATCCCGTCCTCTCCTCCCTCTCCCTCTCTCTTTACAACATCCCGTCCTCTCCTCCCTCTCCCTCTCTCTCTCTCTTTACAGCATCCCGTCCTCTCCTCCCTCTCCCTCTCTCTTTCCAACATCCCGTCCTCTCCTCCCTCTCTCTCTCTTTACAACATCCCGTCCTCTCCTCCCTCTCCCTCTCTCTCTCTCTTGACAACATCCCATCCTCCTCTCCCTCTCCCTCTCTCTCTCTCTTTACAACATCCCGTCCTCTCCTCCCTCTCTCTCTCTCTTTACAACATCCCGTCCTCTCCTCCCAGTCTCTCTCTCTTTACAACATCCCGTCCTCTCCTTCCTTTCTCTCTCTCTTTACAACATCCCGTCCTCTCCTCCCTCTCTCTCTCTCTTTACAACATCCCGTCCTCTCCTCCCTCTCTCTCTCTCTTAGCAACATCCCATCCTCTCCTCCATCTCCCTCTCTCTCTCTTTTCAACATCCCATCCTCTCCTCCCTCTCTCTCTCTTTGCAACATCCCATCCTCTCCTCCCTCTCTCTCTCTCTTTACAACATCCCGTCCTCTCCTCCCTCTCTCTCTCTCTAAGCAACATCCCATCCTCTCCTCCATCTCCCTCTCTCTCTCTTTTCAACATCCCATCCTCTCCTCCCTCTCTCTCTCTCTTTACAACATCCCGTCCTCTCCTCCCTCTCTCTCTCTCTCTCTCTTTACAACGTCCCATCCTCTCCTCCCTCTCTCTCTCTCTCTCTTTACAACATCCCATCTTCTCCTCGCTCTCTCTCTCTCTTTACAACATCCCGTCCTCTCCTCCCTCTCTCTCTCTCTCTTTACAACATCCCGTCCTCTCCTCGCTCTCTCTCTCTCTTTACATCCCGTCCTCTCCTCCCTCTCCCTCTCTCTCACTACATCCCGTCCTCTCCGCCTTCTCTCTCTCTCTCTTTGCAACATCCCGTCCTCTCCCCCCTCTCTCTCTCTCTTTACAACATCCCGTCCTCTCCTCCCTCTCTGTCTTTACAACATCCCATCCTCTCCTCCCTCTCTCTCTCTTTACAACATCCCGTCCTCTCCTCCCTCTCTCTTTACAACATCCCGTCCTCTCCTCCCTCTCACTCTCTTTGCAACATCCCGTCCTCTCCCCCCTCTCTCTCTCTCTTTACAACATCCCATCCTCTCCTCCCTCTCCCTCTCTCTCTCTTTACAACATCCCATCCTCTCCTTTCTCTCTCTCTGTCTTCACAACATTCCATCCTCTCCTCTCTCTCTCTCTTTACAACATCCCATCCTCTCCTCCCTCTCTCTCTCTCTTTACAACATCCCATCCTCTCCTCCCTCCCTCTCTCCCTCTGCAACATCCCATCCTCTCCTCCCTCTCTCTCTTTCTCTTTCCAACATCCCGTCCTCTCCTCCCTCTCACTCTCTCTTTACGACATCCCGACATCTCCTCCCTCTCTCTCTCTCTTCACAACATCCCGTCCTCTCCTCCCTCTCTCTTTCTTTTCACAACATCCCATCCTCTCCTCTCTCTCTCTCTTTACAACAGCCCGTCCTCTCCTCCCTCTCTCTCTCTCTTTACAACATCCCATCCTCTCCTCCATCTCTCTCTCTCTTTACAACATCCCGTGCTCTCCTCCCTCTCTCTCTCTTTACAACATCCCGTCCTCTCCTCTCTCTCTCTCTTTCTCTTCACAACATCCCGTGCTCTCCTCCCTCTCTCTCTCTCTTTACAACATCCCGTCCTCTCCTCCCTCTCTCTCTCTCTTTACGACATCCCGTCCTCTCCTCCCTCTCTCTCTCTCTTCACAACATCCCATCCTCTCCTCCCTCTCTCTCTCTCTTTACAACATCCCATCCTCTCCTCCATCTCTCTCTCTCTTTACAACATCCCATCCTCTCCTCCCTCTTTCTTTCTCTTCACAACATACCGTCCTCTCCTCCCTCTCTCTCTCTCTTTACAACATCCCGTCCTCTCCTCCCTCTCTCTGTCTCTTTACAACATCCCGTCCTCTCCTCCCTCTCCCTCTCTCTTTACAACATCCCGTCCTCTCCTCCCTCTCCCTCTCTCTCTCTCTTTACAGCATCCCGTCCTCTCCTCCCTCTCCCTCTCTCTCTTTCCAACATCCCGTCCTCTCCTCCCTCTCTCTCTCTTTACAACATCCCGTCCTCTCCTCCCTCTCCCTCTCTCTCTCTCTTGACAACATCCCATCCTCCTCTCCCTCTCCCTCTCTCTCTCTCTTTACAACATCCCGTCCTCTCCTCCCTCTCTCTCTCTCTTTACAACATCCCGTCCTCTCCTCCCAGTCTCTCTCTCTTTACAACATCCCGTCCTCTCCTTCCTTTCTCTCTCTCTTTACAACATCCCGTCCTCTCCTCCCTCTCTCTCTCTCTTTACAACATCCCGTCCTCTCCTCCCTCTCTCTCTCTCTTAGCAACATCCCATCCTCTCCTCCATCTCCCTCTCTCTCTCTTTTCAACATCCCATCCTCTCCTCCCTCTCTCTCTCTTTGCAACATCCCATCCTCTCCTCCCTCTCTCTCTCTCTTTACAACATCCCATCCTCTCCTCCCTCTCTCTCTCTCTTTACAACATCCCGTCCTCTCCTCCCTCTCTCTCTCTCTCTCTCTTTACAACGTCCCATCCTCTCCTCCCTCTCTCTCTCTCTCTCTTTACAACATCCCATCTTCTCCTCGCTCTCTCTCTCTCTTTACAACATCCCGTCCTCTCCTCCCTCTCTCTCTCTCTCTTTACAACATCCCGTCCTCTCCTCGCTCTCTCTCTCTCTTTACATCCCGTCCTCTCCTCCCTCTCTCTCTCTCGTGACAACATCCCGTTCGCTCCTCCCTCTTTTTCTCTTTAAAACATCCCGTCCTCTCCTCCTTCTCTCTCTCTCTTTACATCATCCCGTTCTCCCCTCCCTCTCTTTCTCTTTACTACATCCCATCCTCTCCTCTCTCTCTCTCTCTCTTTACAACATCCCCTCTTCTCCTCCCTCTCTCTCTCTTTACAACATCCCGTCCTTTCCTCCCTCTCTCTCTCTCTCACTACAACATCCCGTCCTCTCTTCCCTCTCTCTCACTTTACAACATCCCCTCTTCTCCTCCCTCACTCTTTCTCTTTGCAACATCGCGTCCTCTCCTCCCTCTCTCTCTCTCTCACTACAACATCACGTCCTCTCCTCCCTCTCTCTCCCTCTCACTACAACATCCCGTTCTCTCCTCCCTCTCTCTCTCTCTCACTACAACATCCCGTCCTCTCCTCCCTCTCTCTCTCTCTCTCACTACAACATCGCGTCCTCTCCTCCCTCTCCCTCTCTCTCACTACATCCCGTTCTCTCCTCCCTCTCTCTCTCTCTCACTACATCATCCCGTCCTCTCCCCCCCTCTCTCTCTCTTTCCAACATCCCGTCCTCTCCTCCCTCTCTGTCTTTACAACATCCCATCCTCTCCTCCCTCTCTCTCTTTACAACATCCCGTCCTCTCCTCCCTCTCTCTTTACAACATCCCATCCTCTCCTCCCTCTCTCTCTCTTTACAACATCCCGTCCTCTCCTCCCTCTCACTCTCTTTGCAACATCCCGTCCTCTCCCCCCTCTCTCTCTCTCTCTTTACAACATCCCATCCTCTCCTCCCTCTCCCTCTCTCTCTCTTTACAACATCCCATCCTCTCCTCCCTCTCTCTCTCTCTCACTACAACATCCCGTTCTCTCCTCCCTCTCTCTCTCTCTCACTACAACATCCCGTCCTCTCCTCCCTCTCTCTCTCTCTCTTTACAACATCCTGTCCTCTCCCCCCCCCTCTCTCTTTACAACATCCCGTCCTCTCCTCCCTCTCTCTCTCTCTTTACAACATCCCATCCTCTCCTCCATCTCTCTCTCTCTTTACAACATCCCGTGCTCTCCTCCCTCTCTCTCTCTTTACAACATCCCGTCCTCTCCTCTCTCTCTCTCTTTCTCTTCACAACATCCCGTGCTCTCCTCCCTCTCTCTCTCTCTTCACAACATACCGTCCTCTCCTCCCTCTCTCTCTCTCTTTACAACATCCCGTCCTCTCCTCCCTCTCTCTCTCTCTTTACGACATCCCGTCCTCTCCTCCCTCTCTCTCTCTCTTCACAACATCCCATCCTCTCCTCCCTCTCTCTCTCTCTTTACAACATCCCATCCTCTCCTCCATCTCTCTCTCTCTTTACAACATCCCATCCTCTCCTCCCTCTTTCTTTCTCTTCACAACATACCGTCCTCTCCTCCCTCTCTCTCTCTTTACAACATCCCGTCCTCTCCTCCCTCTCTCTGTCTCTTTACAACATCCCGTCCTCTCCTCCCTCTCCCTCTCTCTTTACAACATCCCGTCCTCTCCTCCCTCTCCCTCTCTCTCTCTCTTTACAGCATCCCGTCCTCTCCTCCCTCTCCCTCTCTCTCTTTCCAACATCCCGTCCTCTCCTCCCTCTCTCTCTCTTTACAACATCCCGTCCTCTCCTCCCTCTCCCTCTCTCTCTCTCTTGACAACATCCCATCCTCCTCTCCCTCTCCCTCTCTCTCTCTCTTTACAACATCCCGTCCTCTCCTCCCTCTCTCTCTCTCTTTACAACATCCCGTCCTCTCCTCCCAGTCTCTCTCTCTTTACAACATCCCGTCCTCTCCTTCCTTTCTCTCTCTCTTTACAACATCCCGTCCTCTCCTCCCTCTCTCTCTCTCTTTACAACATCCCGTCCTCTCCTCCCTCTCTCTCTCTCTTAGCAACATCCCATCCTCTCCTCCATCTCCCTCTCTCTCTCTTTTCAACATCCCATCCTCTCCTCCCTCTCTCTCTCTTTGCAACATCCCATCCTCTCCTCCCTCTCTCTCTCTCTCTTTACAACATCCCGTCCTCTCCTCCCTCTCTCTCTCTCTAAGCAACATCCCATCCTCTCCTCCATCTCCCTCTCTCTCTCTTTTCAACATCCCATCCTCTCCTCCCTCTCTCTCTCTCTTTACAACATCCCGTCCTCTCCTCCCTCTCTCTCTCTCTCTCTCTTTACAACGTCCCATCCTCTCCTCCCTCTCTCTCTCTCTCTCTTTACAACATCCCATCTTCTCCTCGCTCTCTCTCTCTCTTTACAACATCCCGTCCTCTCCTCCCTCTCTCTCTCTCTCTTTACAACATCCCGTCCTCTCCTCGCTCTCTCTCTCTCTTTACATCCCGTCCTCTCCTCCCTCTCTCTCTCTCGTGACAACATCCCGTTCGCTCCTCCCTCTTTTTCTCTTTAAAACATCCCGTCCTCACCTCCTTCTCTCTCTCTCTTTACATCATCCCGTTCTCCCCTCCCTCTCTTTCTCTTTACTACATCCCATCCTCTCCTCTCTCTCTCTCTCTCTTTACAACATCCCCTCTTCTCCTCCCTCTCTCTCTCTTTACAACATCCCGTCCTTTCCTCCCTCTCTCTCTCTCTCACTACAACATCCCGTCCTCTCTTCCCTCTCTCTCACTTTACAACATCCCCTCTTCTCCTCCCTCACTCTTTCTCTTTGCAACATCGCGTCCTCTCCTCCCTCTCTCTCTCTCTCACTACAACATCACGTCCTCTCCTCCCTCTCTCTCCCTCTCACTACAACATCCCGTTCTCTCCTCCCTCTCTCTCTCTCTCACTACAACATCCCGTCCTCTCCTCCCTCTCTCTCTCTCTCTCACTACAACATCGCGTCCTCTCCTCCCTCTCCCTCTCTCTCACTACATCCCGTTCTCTCCTCCCTCTCTCTCTCTCTCACTACATCATCCCGTCCTCTCCCCCCCTCTCTCTCTCTTTCCAACATCCCGTCCTCTCCTCCCTCTCTGTCTTTACAACATCCCATCCTCTCCTCCCTCTCTCTCTTTACAACATCCCGTCCTCTCCTCCCTCTCTCTTTACAACATCCCATCCTCTCCTCCCTCTCTCTCTCTTTGCAACATCCCGTCCTCTCCCCCCTCTCTCTCTCTCTCTTTACAACATCCCATCCTCTCCTCCCTCTCCCTCTCTCTCTCTTTACAACATCCCATCCTCTCCTTTCTCTCTCTCTGTCTTCACAACATTCCATCCTCTCCTCTCTCTCTCTCTTTACAACATCCCATCCTCTCCTCCCTCTCTCTCTCTCTTTACAACATCCCATCCTCTCCTCCCTCCCTCTCTCCCTCTGCAACATCCCATCCTCTCCTCCCTCTCTCTCTTTCTCTTTCCAACATCCCGTCCTCTCCTCCCTCTCACTCTCTCTTTACGACATCCCGTCCTCTCCTCCCTCTCTCTCTCTCTTCACAACATCCCATCCTCTCCTCCCTCTCTCTTTCTCTTCACAACATCCCATCCTCTCCTTTCTCTCTCTCTTTACAACATCCCGTCCTCTCCTCCCTCTCTCTCTCTCTTTACAACATCCCATCCTCTCCTCCATCTCTCTCTCTCTTTACAACATCCCGTCCTCTCCTCTCTCTCTCTCTCTTTCTCTTCACAACATCCCGTGCTCTCCTCCCTCTCTCTCTCTCTTCACAACATACCGTCCTCTCCTACCTCTCTCTCTCTCTTTACAACATCCCGTCCTCTCCTCCCTCTCTCTCTCTCTTTACGACATCCCGTCCTCTCCTCCCTCTCTCTCTCTCTTCACAACATCCCGTCCTCTCCTCCCTCTCTCTCTCTCTTTACAACATCCCATCCTTTCCTCCCTCTCTCTCTCTCTTTACAACATCCCGTCCTCTCCTCCCTCTCTCTGTCTCTTTACAACATCCCGTCCTCTCCTCCCTCTCCCTCTCTCTCTCTCTTTACAGCATCCCGTCCTCTCCTCCCTCTCTCTCTCTTTACAACATCCCGTCCTCTCCTCCCTCTCCCTCTCTCTCTCTCTTTACAACATCCCATCCTCTCCTCCCTCTCCCTCTCTCTCTCTCTTTACAACATCCCGTCCTCTCCTCCCTCTCTCTCTCTCTTTACAACATCCCGTCCTCTCCTCCCTCTCTCTCTCTCTTTACAACATCCCGTCCTCTCCTCCCAGTCTCTCTCTCTTTACAACATCCCGTCCTCTCCTCCCTCTCTCTCTCTTTACAACATCCCGTCCTCTCCTCCCTCTCTCTCTCTCTTTACAACATCCCGTCCTCTCCTCCCTCTCTCTCTCTCTTAGCGACATCCCATCCTCTCCTCCATCTCCCTCTCTCTCTCTTTTCAACATCCCATCCTCTCCTCCCTCTCTCTCTCTTTGCAACATCCCATCCTCTCCTCCCTCTCTCTCTCTCTTTACAACATCCCGTCCTCTCCTCCCTCTCTCTCTCTCTCTCTTTACAACATCCCGTCCTCTCCTCCCTCTCTCTCTCTCTCTCTTTACAACGTCCCATCCTCTCCTCCCTCTCTCTCTCTCTCTTTACAACATCCCATCCTCTCCTCGCTCTCTCTCTCTCTTTACAACATCCCGTCCTCTCCTCCCTCTCTCTCTCTCTTTACAACATCCCGTCCTCTCCTCGCTCTCTCTCTCTCTTTACATTCCGTCCTCTCCTCCCTCTCTCTCTCTCTTGACAACATCCCGTTCGCTCCTCCCTCTTTTTCTCTTTAAAACATCCCGTCCTTTCCTCCTTCTCTCTCTCTCTTTACATCATCCCGTTCTCCCCTCCCTCTCTTTCTCTTTACTACATCCCATCCTCTCCTCTCTCTCTCTCCCTCTTTACAACATCCCCTCTTCTCCTCCCTCTCTCTCTCTTTACAACATCCCGTCCTTTCCTCCCTCTCTCTCTCTCTCACTACAACATCCCGTCCTCTCTTCCCTCTCTCTCTCTTTACAACATCCCCTCTTCTCCTCCCTCTCTCTTTCTCTTTGCAACATCGCGTCCTCTCCTCCCTCTCTCTCTCTCTCACTACAACATCGCGTCCTCTCCTCCCTCTCTCTCCCTCTCACTACAACATCCCGTTCTCTCCTCCCTCTCTCTCTCTCTCACTACAACATCCCGTCCTCTCCTCCCTCTCTCTCTCTCTCACTACAACATCGCGTCCTCTCCTCCCTCTCCCTCTCTCTCACTACATCCCGTTCTCTCCTCCCTCTCTCTCTCTCTCACTACATCCCGTCCTCTCCGCCTTCTCTCTCTCTCTCTTTGCAACATCCCGTCCTCTCCCCCCTCTCTCTCTCTCTTTACAACATCCCGTCCTCTCCTTCCTCTCTGTCTTTACAACATCCCATCCTCTACTCCCTCTCACTCTCTCTTTGCAGCATCCCATCCTCTCCCCCCTCTCTCTCTCTCTTTACATCATCCCATCCTCTCCTCCCTCTCCCTCTCTCTTTGCAGCATCCCATCCTCTCCTCCCTCTCTCTCTCTCTTTACAACATCCCGTCCTCTCCTCCCTCTCTCTCTCTCTCTCTCTTTCCAACATCCCGTCCTCTCCTCCCTCTCTCTCTCTCTTTACAACATCCCGTCCTCTCCTCCCTCTCTCTCTCTCTCTCTTTACAACATCCCATCCTCTCCTCCCTCTCTCTCTCTCTCTCTTTACAACATCCCATCCTCTCCTCGCTCTCTCTCTCTCTTTACAACATCCCATCCTGTCCTCCCTCTCTCTCTCTCTCTTTACAACATCCCATCCTCTCCTCACTCTCTCTCTCTCTTTACATCCCGTCCTCTCCTCCCTCTCTCTCTCTCTCACTACAACATCCCGTCCTCTCCTCCCTCTCTCTCTCTCGCTTTACAACATCCCGTCCTCTCCTCCCTCTCTCTCTATTTACAACGTCCCGTCCTCTCCTCCATCTCTCTCCCTCTCACTACAACATCGCGTCCTCTCCTCCCTCTCTCTCTCTCTCTCACTACAACATCTTGTCCTCTCCTCCCTCTCTCTCTCTCTCACTACAACATCCCGTTCTCTCCTCCCTCTCTCTCTCTCGCACTACAACATCCCGTCCTCTCCTCCCTCTCTCTCTCTCTCTTTACAACATCCTGTCCTCTCCCCCCCCTCTCTCTTTACAACATCCCGTCCTCTCCTCCCTCTCTCTTTACAACATCCCGTCCTCTCCTCCCTCTCTCTCTCTCTTTACAACATCCCGTCCTCTCCTCCCTCTCTCTCTTTATAACATCCCATCCTCTCCTCCTTCTCTCTCTCTTTACAACATCCCATCCTCTCCTCCCTCTCTCTCTCTTTGCAACATCCCGTCCTCTCCCCCCTCTCTCTCTCTCTTTACAACATCCCGTCCTCTCCTCCCTCTCTCTCTCTTTGCAACTTCACGTCATCTCCTCCCTCTCTCTATCTTGACAACATCCCATCCACTCCTCCCTCTCTCTCTCTCTTTACAACATCCAGTCCTCTCCTCCCTCTCTCTTGTAAGGTATTTGAATGCCTCTTGTATTTCTGTTGTGTTGTAAGTCATTTTTAATGTTTCTTGCATTTCTGTTTATATGTAGAATGTCATCAGTTGTGATGTGCACCAGCATGTGGAGCTCTCTGCGTTGTAAGAACCTGCAGTGTGGAGGGCATCTGGACGATGCAAGATGAATTCAGACTGAAGACATCGTCGGTGGTTCTCATGTTGGACTTTTTAAAAATAAAAATAGATTAACTGAACAAGGACACACACATAACCTTGAGTCAGGACATGACACTAAGATAATCGACCTGGGCTATTACAACATCAGACCCTCTGTCTACAACAGCTTTCATAGACAATGGCCTCTCGGAATATGTCTCAATGGCTGTCTTTCTGTGTTTGAAAGAAGCAGTCGGACCTGTGTGGAAACGTTGAGTACCGAGAGCGGATAAATTCATCTCGAGGCTTGGTGCCTTCACTTACCTTCAGAAGTGGAGAGCAGTCGGACCTGTGGGGAGCAGTCGGACCTGTGGTGGAGCAGTCGGACCTGTGGGAGAGCAGTTGGACCTGTGGTGGAGCAGTCGGACCTGTGGGAGAGCAGTTGGACCTGGGGGGGAGCAGTCGGACCTGTGGAAGAGCAGTCGGACCTGTGGGGGAGCAGTCGGACCTGTGGTGGAGCAGTCGGACCTGTGGGAGAGCAGTCGGACCTGTGGTGGAGCAGTCGGACCTGTGGGAGAGCAGTCGGACCTGGGGGGAAGTAGTCGGACCTGTGGAAGAGCAGTCGGTCCTGTGGGGGAGCATTCGGACCTGTGGGAGAGCCGTTTGGACCTCTTCAAGCGCGCCGGAGTTTTGAAAAAAAAAAGCCAACAGTGACATCACAGGAAAGCTGCAAGGTGATTGGTTGGTGAGTCACTGCGATTCGGGAAAAGCACTAAATAGCTGGTATCGTAACTAATGTAAGAAAGTTCTACAGTTTTTTCTCATATCTAGTAAGTAGTGTTTTTTAGGGAGTTCTGTAGTAACGAGGACCAGGGAAGAAGGGCCCTAGAGTAACTGATACTATTTGATGTTAAGATCTTCTAAAAGGTTTAATTTAAAGGCTTAAGTCATGGCAGGAGAGCTCAAAGCTGAGGTGTGCTCCTCGTGCTCTATGTGGGAAAGCGGGAACATTTCCAGTGCCCGGTACCAGCATGTGTGCAGGAAGTGTCTCCAGCTGCAGCTCCTGGAAGCCCGGGTTTCTGAGCTGGAGTGGCAGCTGGGGACACTGTGGAGCTTCCACGAGGCGGAGAGTATCATGGGTAGCACATATAGAGAGGTGGTCACACCGCAGGCTCAGACTCCACAGGCAGGAGGGGAATGGGTGACCACCAGGCAGAGCAAGAGGACTAGGCAGGCAGTGCAGGAATCTCCTGAGGCTATTCTCCTGCAAAACAGATATACTGCTTTGGATACTGTTGGGGGGAATGGCCTCTCAGGGGAAAGCAGCAACAGCCCAATTCATTGCACCACGGTTGGCTCTGTGCACAGAGGAGGAGTAAAAAATGTGGGAATGCAATAGTTATAGGGGATTCAATTGTAAGGGGAATAGATAGGTGTTTCTGTGGCCGCAAAAGAGACTCTGGTGCTAGGGTTAAGGATGTCTCAGAGCGGTTACAGGACATTCTGAAGGGGGAGGGTGAACAGCCAGTGGTCGTGGTACACATTGGTACAAACGACGTAGGTTAAAAAAAAGATGGGGTCCTAAAAGCAGAATATAGGGAGCTAGGAAGTAAGTTGAAAAGCAGGACGTCAAAGGTAGTGATCTCAGGATTACTATCAGTGCCACGTGCTAGTCAGAGTAGAAATAGCAGGATATATCAGATGAATACGTGGCTGAAGAGATGGTGTGAGGGGGAGGGTTTTAGATTCCTGGGACATTGGGACCAGTTCTGGGGGAGGTGGGACCAGTACAAACTGGACGGGTTACACCTGGGCAGGACCGGGACTGATGTCCTAGGCGGAGTATTTGCTAGAGTGGTTGGGGAGGGTTTAAACTAAAATGGCAGGGGGATGGGAACCTTTGCAAGGAGTCAGAGAAGGGGTGAATCAAAGACAAGAACAAAAGACAGTAAGGGGAATAAGAAAAGTGATAGGCAGAGAAATCAAGGGCCAGAATCAAACAGGGCCACAGTGAAAAATAGTGGGAAGGGGACAAGAAATGTTAAAAAGACAAGCCTTAAGGCTTTGTGCCTTAACGCGTGGAGCATTCGCAATAAAGTGGATGAATTAATTGCACAAATAGATGTAAACGGGTATGATATAGTCGGGATTACGGAGACATGGCTGCAAGGTGACCAGGGATGGGAAATTAACATCCAGGGATATTCAGTATTTAGGAAGGACAGACAAAAAGCAAAAGCAGTCGAGTTACATTGCTGGTTAAAAAGAAAATTAACACAATCGTGAGGAAAGATATTAGCTCTGACGATGTGGAATCTGTATGGGTAGAGCTGAGAAACACTAAGGGGCAAAAAAAATTAGTGGGGGTTGTATTTCAGCACCCAAACTGCAGTGGTGATGTTGGGAATGGGATTTAACAGGAAATTAGAGACGCATGCGATAAAGGAACATCTGTGATTATGGGTGACATTAATCTGCATATAGATTGGGCAAATCAAATTCGTCACATTACCGTAAAGGAGGAATTCATGGAGTGCATACGGGATGGTTTTCTGGACCAATACATTGAGGAACCAACTAGAGAACAGGCCATCCTATACTGGGTATTGTGTAATGAGAGAGGAATAATTGACAATCTAGTTGTGCGAGACCCCTTGGGGATGAGTGACCATAATATGATAGAATTCTTCATCAAGATGGAGAGTGACGTACTTGATTCTGAGACTAGGGTCCTGAATCTTAATAAAGGAAACTAAAAAAGTATGAGGTGCGAGTTCCTTATAACAGATTGGGAAACGTTACTTAAAGGGATGACGGTGGAAAGGCAACGGCAAACATTTAAAGAGCGCGTGGATGAACTGCAACAATTGTTCATCCCTGTCTGGCGCATAAGTAAAATGGGAAAGGTAGACAAACCATGGCTTACAAGGGAAATTAGAGATAGCATTAGATCCAAGGAAGAGGCATTTGCCAGAAAAAACAACAGACCTGAGGATTGGGAGCAGTTTAGAATTCAGCAAAGGAGGACCAAGGGATTGATTAAGAAGGGGAAAATAGAGTATGAGAGCAAGCTTGCGGGGAACATAAAAACTGACTTGTAAAAGTTTCTATAGGTATGTGAAGAGAAAAAGATTTGTGAGGACAAATGTAGGTCCCTTACAGTCAGAAACATGGGAATTTATTATGGGGAATAAAGAAATGGCTGACCAACTAAATGCATACTTTGGTTCTGTCTTCACAAAGGAAGACACAAATAACATACCAGAAACGTTTGGGAACACAGGGTTTAGTGAGAGAGAGGAACTGAAGGAAATCAGTATTAGTAGAGAAATGGTGTTGGGGAAATTGATGGGATTGAGGGCCGATAAATCCCCAGGGCCTGATAATCTACATCCCAGAGTACTTAAGGAAGTGGTCCTAGAAATAGTCGATGCATTGGTGGTCATCTTCCAAGATTCTATAGACTCTGGAACAGTTCCTACAGATTGGAGGGTAGCTAATGTAACCCCACTATTTAAAAAGGGAGGTAGAGAGAAAGCAGGGAATTATAGACCAGTCAGCCTGACGTCAGTAGTGGGGAAAATTCTAGAGTCCATTATCAAAGATTTTATAGCAGAGCACTTGGAGAACAGTGGTAGAATCGGACAGAGTCAGCATGGATTTACGAAAGGGAAATCATGCTTGACAAATCTACTCGAATTCTTCGAGGATGTAACTAGTAGAATTGATGAGGGGGAGCCAGTGGATGTGGTTTATTTGGACTTTCAGAATGCTTTCGACAAAGTCCTACATAAGAGATTAGCATGTAAAATTAAAGCACATGGGATTGGGGGTAGTGTATTGCGATGGATAGAAAATTGGTTTGCGGACAGGAAACAAAAGTAGGGATAAATGGGTCTTTTTCCGAACGGCAGGCAGTGACTAGTGGGGTACTGCAGGGATCGGTGCTAGGACCCCAGCTATTCACAATATATATTAATGATTTAGATGAGGGAACTAAATGTAATGTCTTCAAATTTGCAGCTGACACAAACAGAGTGGGAGGGTGAGTTGTGAGGAGGATGCAGAGAGGCTTCAGGATGATTTGGACAAGTAAAGTGAGTGGGCAAATGGCAGATACAGTATAATGTGGATAAATGTGAGGTTATCCACTTTGGTAACAAAAACAGGAAGGCAGATTATTATCTGAATGGCTATAAACTGAGAGAGGGGAATATGCAGCGAGACCTGGGTGTTCTCGTACACAGGTCGCTGAAGGTAAGCATGCAGGTCCAACAGGCGGTAAAAAAGGCAAATGGTATGTTGGCCTTCATAGCGAGAGGATTCGAGTACAGGAGCAGGGATGTCTTGCTGCAATTATACAGGGCCTTGGTGAGGCCACACCTGGAATATTGTGTGCAGTTTTGGTCTCCTTATCTGAGGAAGGATGTTCTTGCTTTAGAGGGAGTGCAGCGAAGGTTTACCAGACTGATTCCTGGGATGGCGGGACTGACGTCTGAGGAGAGATTGAGTCGGTAAGGATTATATTCATTGGAGTTCAGAAGAGTGAGGGGGGAATCTCATAGAAACCTATAAAATTCTAACAGGACTTGACAGGGTAGATGCAGGAAGGATGTTCCTGATGGTGGGGGAGTCCAGAACCTGGGGTCATAGTCTCAGGATGCGGGGTGAACCTTTCAGGACTGAGACAGTGAGAAATTTCTTCACCCAGAGAGTGGTGAGCCTGTGGAATTCACTACCACAGAAAGCAGTTGAGGCCAAAATATTGTATGGTTTCAAGAAGGAGTTGGGGCGAAAGGGATCAAAGGATATGGGGGGAAAGCGAGAAGAGGTTACTGAGTTGGATGATCAGCCCTGATCATAATGAATGGCGGAGCAGGCTCGAAGGGCTGAATGGCCTTTCTCTACTGCTGTTTTCCATATTTCTATGTCTCTATTAGTACATACGGTTCGTCGATGTTAGAACAAACTTGGGAAAATCTGAGGCAAAATGATGCAGGACAGGTGCCAGTTTGGATAAATGACACCCAGTTGGAGGACTTCGCAAGTCACACAAAGGATAAAATTAACAGGTGCCAATTCAGAAAACTTGTTAAGGTATGGAAAGGTCAGGAGTATGTAAATACAGGATCTATGAGTATTGCAGTAGTATTGGAAATACCTGTAATTCCAATGGATAAGTTAGGGATGTAATCATACAAAGTAGAAAATATCGGGGTGATAAGGGGAAAAGATTACATAAAATACTATGATATATTATCCTATGTTGTGGAAATTGGTAAAAGAGATAGTTGGAACAACATTGTCCATTGTATGAGTGTCGTCTGGAAAACCAGGTGGTTATATGTCCTCATCCTATATATAAAACAGCAGAATCAAAATGTGGATTGAATGCCACTGTAAATTGCACTATGGAGACTAGGAAAGCATTATCAGGGCTAACCCATGTGGTCTATATGGGAAAGGCGAGATATTGCTTAACCACCAGAGCGAAGGAATACCAGAATGGACATAACCGGACTTGCCCAGTGAGCAACAGTAAGTTCTGTTTCAACCCACAAATACTAACCAGAGTCGGAAAGATGGAGTTGGTAGACATATATAAACGAAAGACAGATACGATAACTGTGACAGAATGTTGTTTAGTTGTTTAAAGATACAGCATTGAAACAGGCCCTTCGGCCCACCGAGTCTGTGCCGACCAAGAACCACCCATTTATACTAACCCTACAGTAATCTCATATTCCCTACCACCTACCTACAGTAGGGGCAATTTATAATGACCAATTTACCTATCACCTGCAAGTTTTTGGCGGTGGGAGGAAACCGGAGCACCCAGCGAAAACCCACGCGGTCACAGGAAGAACTTGCAAACTCCGCACAGGCAGTACCCAGAATTGAACCCGGGTCCCTGGAGCTGTGAGGCTGCGGTGCTAACCACTGCACCACTGTGCCGCCCATAAGGAGGACTTGATAAATTACCTCCGGGAATATGAATATACTATTCAGCCATTGCCCATGTGCTTGGGTAAAGAGAGACAGCAGCTAAAAGCCATTGCTGTAGTTGTACTACAATCTGGAACAACAGTCAAAGAAACTACAAGATGCGATTGATGAGATAAACGATTCTACCTGGTGGGTGAACTTATGGAACTGGGGGTCAAATGTGCAGATACACCCCAGGTTTAGAATGAACTCCCATGTCCTGATAGTGGTTTTGGGTATCAAGAACAAAGAACAAAGAACAGTACAGCACAGGAACAGACCATTCGGCCCTCCAAGCCTGCGCCGATCTTGATGCCTGCCTGAACTAAAACCTTCTGCACTTCCGGGGACCGTATCCCTCTATTCCCATCCTATTCATGTATTTGTCAAGATGCCTCTTAAGCGTCGCTGTTGTTGTATCATGGTGATATATGTGACACACTTAATTTGGAAACTTAAGAAATTGATTATGGAATGTGAGAGGATGTATGAACACAGGTTGGACAGCTACCTTAAAGGCAATCAGTATTCGAACTTGCTGTATAAAAGATAGACAATTATGTAACAAGAGGGTAATTGTATAACCTGTTCGTGTATACTGAAAATGAATTAATGAAAGATCAATGTACTCTAAAAATGAAATTGCGACTGTATTAAGTTTGCGCAATTGATTGATTATGCAATAGTGATATTTAAATTGTGCTTTCTTTAACATTACACTGCTTATGCTTTTGCTTTGAAAATAAAATTGTAATTCCACAAGTGTACGACCTAAGAGACATGAGTGTGTGTTCTCTTGGGCATTGCCCTGCAGGATCAAAGCTAAAACTGTAGACCCAGTAAAAACACATAAGCACTTAGTTGAAACAAAGGGGCTGGTTACACATAATTACAGAGTGTGTCGAAAATGGGCTGGGTAGAAAGGGGACACAGCACACAGATGGCCAAGAAACTGTAGACTGTATAGAAAGATGTTTCCAGATACTGTCCTTGCAAGTATCAGATAAAGGAGTTGTTATAGACACAAGATATGATTAGACTCACAGTAGACAATGGGAGCCTGTAAAGAAATGCAAGTCTTGATCAGGTTCTCACTGAGCCAAATAAGGAGTTATCATGATGTCATTGTACCAGACCCCTATGAGTAAGTAAGAGGGGAGGGTCTTGGAAACAAGATTTAACCCCTGACTGAAACTGGGGAAGGCACAAGAACCCCGGGGGAGAACACTTGAGAAGATACCCTGAGCCAGGGGCTCAGAGAACAGAAGAGCAGCCGCAAGTCCAAGGCTGATCATCTCCTGCCTTGATGGGTAGTGTACGTGCAAGTAGTGAGAGCTTGTACTTTGATGATTTAGTGTGTGAATAAAATATTGATATACCTTTCACCAATCAGCTTTCGTGGATTCATTAAGAGTAAGTGCAAATTTGCCACACCCCCCCTACACTTTCTATACTCCTCTAGGGCCTCCACTGTTTTCAGCACTCTGAATCTGCCAGAAGCCTCCTTTTTTTTCCTGGTCCAATCCTCTATATCCCTTGACATCCAGGGTTCCCTGGACTTGTTGCTCCTACCCTTCACCTTAACGGAACATGTTGGCTCTGAACACTCACTATTTCCTCTTTGAATGACTCCCACTGGTCTGATGTAGACTTTCCTACAAGTAGCTGCTCCCAGTCCACTTTGGCCAGAACCTGTTTTATCATATTGAAATCAGCCTTCCCCCAAATCAGTACCTTTATTTCTGGTCCATCTTTGTCCTTTTCCATAGAAACATAGAAAATAGGAGCAGGAGTAGGCCATTCGGCCCTTCAAGCCCTCTCCGCCATTCATTATGATCATGGCTGATCATCCAACTCAATAACCTGTTCCCGCTTTCTCCCCCTACCCTTTGATCCCTTTCACCCCAAGAGCTATATCTAACTCCTTCTTGAAACCATACAATGTTTTGGCCTCAACTGCTTTCTGTGGTAGCGAATTCCACAGGCTCACCACTCTCTGGGTGAAGAAATTTCTCACTGTCTCAGTCCTGATTTCCCATTCATAAATCCATGTTGACTATGCCCAATCAGATCATTATTATCCAAGTGTCCATTTATCACATCCTTTAGAATAGATTCGAGCATTTTCCCAACGACTGATGTAAGGTTAGCAGGTCTGTAATTCCCTGTTTTCTCTCTCCCTCCCTTCTTCAATAGTGGGGTGACATTTGTGACCTTCCAATCTGCAGTAACCATTCCAGAATCTATAGAATTTTGGAAGATGATCATCAATGTATCCATTATCTCCATAGCTACCTCTTTCAACACTCTGGAATGTAGAATATCAGGTCCTAGGGACTTATCAACCTTCAGTCCCATTAATTTCTTCTTACTAATACTAATTTCCTTCAATTCCTCATTCCCTCTCATCCCTTGGATCTCTAATTCTGGGAAATTTCTTGTATCTTCCTCAGTGAAGACGGACACAAAGTAATCATTTAGCTTCTCTGCTATCTCTCGATTCCCCATTATAAATTCTGCTGACTCTGCCTGTAATGGACCCACAATTGTCTTAGCCGAACGTTTCCTTTTTAACGTACCTATAGAAGCTTTGACATCCCATGGTGAATGATCACTCAGCTCCAGTTGCTCCCCTGTTGGTGACACTAAGCCCACCAAGCTGAAACTTACTGGTCCTTAAGGCAGCAAAGGGAAGGCCAAAGCAAACAGTGGAGGGAAGGAGCCACCCAAACGGGAGGTGACAACCATTGAAAAGAGGCTTGCAGTTAAGAGGGGAATAATAAACACTGGCCCTAAGAATGTGGTTGTGAGTCTAATCGACGTAGGGGGTGAAATGGTCAGTCAGATGAAGTGAATAACCCCAAGAGATTCTGGGGAACTTAAAGGGAAGGTAATGTCACTTAAGCCTATTGTGTGGGATTTGGAGGATGATTCCCCAGTCCCACCACAGTGGTGAGAGTGTGGAGACGACTGACAACACTAGCAGTGTTACAGACCTAACGGGAACTCAACAGTTGGGGCTGGATGTGATGTTTGACCTCTGAGGAATAATAACAGAGGACAAAGAACCGATGGCGAGGTAATCATCATCACGGCTGGTAACGCTCAGACCTAAAACACCTCGAACATTGAAGGGACCCAGATGGAATACTGAGGAAAAGTAGTTGGAAGTCACTCGCAAATTGGGAACTGTTGTAAATGCAAAGGAAACAAAATGATGAAATGATGAATATTGTAAATAATTGTAATTAACCAAGCCTGTGACCGAGCTTCCCCCACAGAGCCAGGGTTGTTTTTTGTATCTTACAAGGAATGTGGACTTTGGTGCTGTTATTCACAAGGATGTGCCTTGGTGCACATGGAAGGCACAGCGAAGGACCATGTTGTGCTCTGGAGTGGGACTTGAACCCACGACATTCTGACTGAGAACTTGCTGTGTAAATTGGCTACAATGGTGACTACACTTCAAAAGGTAAAGTGTTTCAGGACATTGTGAAAGGCAATATATTTTTTAAAAATTCATTCATGGGATCTGGTGTCGATGGCCAGGCCAGCATTTATTGCCCATCCCTAATTGCCCTTGAGAAGGTGGTGGTGAGCTGCCTTCTTGAACCGCTGCAGTCCATTTGGGGTAGGTACACCCACAGTGCTGTTAGGAAGGGAGTTCCAGGATTTTGATCCAGCGACAGTGAAGGAACGGTGATATAGTTCCAAGTCAGGATGGTGTGTGACTTGGAGGGGAACTTGCAGGTGGTGGTGTTCCCATGCACCTGCTGCTCTTGTCCTTCTAGTTGGTAGAGGTCGCGGATTTGGAAGGTGCTGTCGAAGGAGCCTTGGTGCGTTGCTGCAGTGCATCTTGTAGATGGTACACACTGCTGCCACTGTGCATTGGTGGTGGAGGGAGTGAATGTTTGTGGATGGGGTGCCAATCAAGCGGGCTGCTTTGTCCTGGATAGTGTCAAGCTTCTTGAGTGTTGTTGGAGCTGCACCCATCCAGGCAAGTGGAGAGTATTCCATCACACTCCTGACTTGTGCCTTTTAGATGGTGAACAGGCTTTGGGGAGTCAGGAGGTGAGTTACTTGCCTCAGGATTCCTAGCCTCTGACCTGCTCTTGTAGCCACAGTATTTATATGGCTACTCCAGTTCAATTTCTGGTCAATGGTAGCCCGTAGGATGTTGATCGTGGGGGATTCAGCAATGGTAATGCTGTTGAATGCCAATGGGAGATGGTTCGATTCTCTCTTGTTGGAGATGGTCATTGCCTGGCACTTGCGTGGCGCGAATGTTACTTGCTCCTTATTAGCCCAAGCCTGGATATTGTCCAGGTCTTGCTGCATTTCTACACGGACTGCTTCAATATATAAATGCAAGTCTTTCTTAATTGCATCTTCAATATTACAAAAGCTTTTTTTTTACAATGAATCTTCTAATCTGTGGAGATGTCTGAATGCTTCACGCCCTTATTGTGCAGTAATTGTTGGAATTCTGTACATAGCTGGGCGTAGGCATCTGACACATTATCAACTGATCAATCAAAACTGAAATTCCATTGCAGCTTTCATCTCCAAATGCTAGGGTATGTTTCATTGAGTTTAATGCCAAGCACTTGTAGGATTTTCGACAGGAAAAATTGTTGGCTTTTCTCTTCAGACAATATTGTTATGGGATCTTAAAAACCCACCTGAACCAGTGACAGGGCTGTGGTTTAACACAGGGTTGCCCAACATATGGCCCGTGGGCCAGAATCCGTCCCACGGGTGTAAGCTGTACCTGAGGACGTTCCTCATCCTCACCAGGGCTCCAAGACTGGAGATGGGAAATTTCCCTTTGTTGTCTTCTCACAGACCGGCCTTTCTAAAAACATCGCGCTATCAGTTTCACAGCTGATCGCTGCTGAAGCAGGAACGCACTTCCTAACTTTGACAGATTCTGGCTCATTTTAAAAGCACACTAGAAAACCACGAATCTGTCTGATGTTGGGAAGCATGTTTCTGCTTCAGCAGCTGTCAGCTGTGAAACTCAGCTCAATGCTTTTAAACAAACTGACCAATCACAAAACTGCTGTGCTGAGCGCTCCCACTCAGTGCAACTGTCAGAGAGAGGGAGCGAGTGAAAGAGAGAAGAACAGAGAGAGGGGAGGGGAAACAGAGAGAGAGAGGGGGGAAATAGAGAGAAAGGGAAAGAGAGAGGGGAAACAGAGAGAGAGGCGAACAGAGAGAGGGGGAACAGAGAGAGAGAGGGGGACATGGGGGGGGGGGGGGACAGAGGGGGGGGGACAGAGAGAGGGGGGACAGAGAGAGGGGGACAGAGAGAAGGGGAATGGGGATGCCAGAGAGAAAGGGAGTGACAGAGAGAGACAGATAGAGAGAGGGGGCACAGAGAGAGAAAGGGGGGTCAGTGAGGGAGGGTGGACAGAGAGAGGGGAGGGGACAGAGAGTGGAGGTGGGGGCACAGAGAGAGAGATCAAGATCATTCCTGACAGATGGATATCTATCCGGAATACCCCACATTGCTACAAGTGTACAGGCAGATAGTGACAACTTGTGCAAGCAAAACAATGCCAGGTATCTCACTAAATCAGTGTCGAACATAGTGATGAGAAAGTAAGTCAATAAATTAATCTTCTCATTTAAAGCTTCCTCACAAAATTGCACATTTGTTCTTTCTTTGATTACTAGTAAGATAATTTTTTTAATGCCTTTATCTTTCCAAAATTGTCTCACCGGCCCCCCAGGTAAGACAAAATTGTAATGTGGCCCCGTTGGACAACCCTGGTTTCATATCTGATCTGAAAGACAGCACCTCTGCCAGTGCAGCAGTCCCTCTGTAGTGCACTGAAAGGTCAGCCTGGGTTATGGGGCTGAAGTTCTGGAGTGAGGTTTCAGCTGATTACCGACTGATTCAGAGGAAAGTGGAATATTACTCAGGGAGCAAAGATGCTGCAAACTCTTACCTGTGTTAGCTCCAGTGACAATGGCTGTTTTCCCTGTGAGATCGACTGGACACTGTCCTGGTCTCCACCATCCTTTCCTCTGTACTCTGACAATGAGAAACAGGAGAACTGAAACTGAGAACCAAACAGGGTGAGAGGCGAGTGAAAGGAGCTGAGAGGTGAGCAGAGCAATCTCCATAATGCCACGATTATTTCAGCGGAGACACAGTCTGAAGTCCAACTGAAAGTACAGAGGTGAATTGTTTTTCATGATTGCACAATATACTGCATTTTAGTTTGCTCTCAGGCGATTGGTTCAGAAAAAAATAAATAAAAAAAAACAAGATTTTGCCATTTAAAGGGACAATGTCAGAGAAATGGGAATCACGTAGCGAGTCCTGTGAAGGGGCACTCATCTCAAATTCCATACCCCCCCCCGCCACCTACAGTGAGTGCACAGTAAAGGCTATATTTTACCAGCTCTTCCTCTTCAGGTGGTACAAGCTGTGTTCAAAGCCTGGACAGAAGGAGAAGGAGCGAGGCGAGATTCAAGTAATCATTCAGTTCGTGCGCAGCAACACGACCGCCAGCATGTTCGAGCTGTCCTCGAAGGAGAAGCCCCGCTTGGCACTGGGCAAGTTGAAGGACAAGGTGAAAGTCAAGAAGAAGCATGACAGACTGAGTCTGTGACGGGAATTGTGCCAGTTAGCATGGGGCAGGATGTTGTAAAAAGAGAGAGAGGGAGCAGAGGATGGGATGTTGTAAAAAGAGAGAGAGGGAGCAGAGGATGGGATGTTGTAAAAAGAGAGAGAGAGAGAGAGGGAGGAGAGGACGGGATGTTGTAAAAAGAGAGAGAGAGAGGGAGGAGAGGATGGGATGTTGTAAAAAGAGAGAGAGGGAGGAGAGGACGGGATGTTGTAAAAAGAGAGAGAGAGAGGGAGGAGAGGATGGGATGTTGTATAGAGAGAGAGAGAGAGGAGGAGAGGATGGGATGTTGTAAAGAGAGAGAGAGAGGAGGAGAGGATGGGATGTTGTAAAGAGAGAGAGAGAGGAGGAGAGGATGGGATGTTGTATAGAGAGAGAGAGAGAGGAGGAGAGGATGGGATGTTGTAAAGAGAGAGAGAGAGGGTGGAGAGGACGGGATGTTGTAAAAAGAGAGAGAGAGAGGGAGGAGAGGATGGAATGTTGTAAAGAGAGAGAGAGAGGGTGGAGAGGACGGGATGTTGTAAAAAGAGAGAGAGAGAGGGAGGAGAGGATGGAATGTTGTAAAAAGAGAGAGAGAGAGAGAGAGAGGGAGGAGAGGACGGGATGTTGTAAAAAGAGAGAGAGAGAGGGAGGAGAGGATGGGATGTTGTATAGAGAGAGAGAGAGGAGGAGAGGATGGGATGTTGTATAGAGAGAGAGAGAGAGGAGGAGAGGATGGGATGTTGTAAAGAGAGAGAGAGAGGAGGAGAGGACGGGATGTTGTAAAAAGAGAGAGAGGGAGGAGAGGACGGGATGTTGTAAAAAGAGAGAGAGAGGGTGGAGAGGATGGGATGTTGTATAGAGAGAGAGAGAGAGGAGGAGAGGATGGGATGTTGTAAAGAGAGAGAGAGAGAGGGAGGAGAGGACGGGATGTTGTAAAAAGAGAGAGAGGGAGGAGAGGACGGGATGTTGTAAAAAGAGAGAGAGAGAGGGAGGAGAGGACGGGATGTTGTAAAGAGAGAGAGAGGGAGGAGAGGACGGGATGTTGTAAAGAGAGAGAGAGAGGGAGGAGAGGACGGGATGTTGTAAAAAAAGAGAGAGAGAGGGAGGAGAGGACGGGATGTTGTAAAAAGAGAGAGAGAGAGGGAGGAGAGGACGGGATGTTGTAAAAAGAGAGAGAGGGAGGAGAGGACGGGATGTTGTAAAAAGAGAGAGAGGGTGGAGAGGATGGGATGTTGTATAGAGAGAGAGAGAGGAGGAGAGGATGGGATGTTGTAAAGAGAGAGAGAGAGAGGAGGAGAGGATGGGATGTTGTAAAGAGAGAGAGAGAGAGGGAGGAGAGGATGGGATGTTGTAAAAAGAGAGAGAGAGAGGGAGGAGAGGACGGGATGTTGTAAAAAGAGAGAGAGAGGGAGGAGAGGACGGGTGTTGTAAAAAGAGAGAGAGAGAGAGGGAGGAGAGGATGGGATGTTGTAAAGAGAGAGAGAGAGGGAGGAGAGGATGGGATGTTGTAAAGAGAGAGAGAGAGAGGTAGGAGAGGATGGGATGTTGTAAAAAGAGAGAGAGAGAGGGAGGAGAGGACGGGATGTAAAGAGAGAGAGAGAGGGAGGAGAGGATGGGATGTTGTAAAGAGAGAGAGAGAGGGAGGAGAGGATGGGATGTTGTAAAAAGAGAGAGACAGAGGGAGGAGATGACGGGATGTTGTAAAGGGAGAGCGAGAGGGAGGAGAGGATGGGATGTTGTAAAGAGAGAGAGAGAGGGAGGAGAGGACAGGATGTTGTAAAGAGAGAGAGAGAGGGAGGAGAGGATGGGATGTTGTAAAAAGAGAGAGAGGGAGGAGAGGATGGGATGTTGTAAAGAGAGAGAGAGGGAGGAGAGGATGGAATGTTGTAAAGAGAGAGAGAGAGAGGGAGGAGAGGACGGGATGTTGTAAAGAGAGAGAGAGAGGGAGGAGAGGATGGGATGTTGTAAAGAGAGAGAGAGAGGGAGGAGAGGACAGGATGTTGTAAAGAGAGAGAGAGAGAGGAGAGGATGGGATGTTGTAAAAAGAGAGGGAGGGAGGGAGGAGAGGACGGGATGTTGTAAAGAGAGAGAGAGAGAGGGAGGAGAGGATGGGATGTTGTAAAGAGAGAGAGAGGGAGGAGAGGATGGGATGTTGTAAAAAGAGAGAGAGAGAGGGAGGAGAGGACGGGATGTGGTAAAGAGAGAGAGAGAGGGAGGAGAGGGTGGGATGTTGTAAAGAGTGAGACAGAGGGAGGAGAGGATGGGATGTTGTAAAAAGAGAGAGAGAGAGGGAGGAGAGGACGGGATGTTGTAAAGAGAGAGAGAGGGAGGAGAGGACGGGATGTTGTAAAGAGAGAGAGAGAGGGAGGAGAGAATGGGATGTTGTAAAAAGAGAGAGAGAGGGAGGAGAGGATGGGATGTTGTAAAGAGAGAGAGAGAGGGAGGAGAGGACGGGATGTTGTAAAGAGAGAGAGAGAGGGAGGAGAGGATGGGATGTTGTAAAAAGAGAGAGAGAGAGAGGGAGGAGATGACGGGATGTTGTAAAGAGAGAGAGAGGGAGGGAGGAGAGGACGGGATGTTGTAAAGAGAGAGAGAGAGGGAGGAGAGGATGGGATGTTGTAAAGAGAGAGAGAGAGGGAGGAGAGGATGGGATGTTGTAAAGAGAGAGAGAGAGAGGGAGGAGAGGACAGGATGTTGTAAAGAGAGGGAGAGGGAGGAGAGGATGGGATGTTGTAAAGAGAGAGGGAGAGAGTTTGAGATGAGATGTTAAACAGAGGCTCCATCTGCTCTATCAGGAGACCGTAAAAGATACCATGGCACTATTTGAAAACAGCAGGGGAGTTCTCCATAATCAATATTTATCCCTCCACTGTTACACTGCAGTGCAGTCTGTGGGACCTTGCTGTGTGCAAATTGGCTACTGCGTTTGGCACCCCATAACCCTCAACCCCCTTGTAGATCAAAAATCTTCTCACTCAGCCTTGAACATATTCAAAAACCCAGTCTCCATTGCTGTCTGGAGAAGAGAATGCCAAACATTAATGACCCTCAGAGAAGACATTCTTCCTCAAATCCATCTTAAAACAGAGACCCCTTAATTTGAAACTGTACCCCCATGAGGGGAAAATCCTTTCTGCATCTACCCTGACAAACCCCTTCAGAATCTTATGTTTCAATAAGATCACCTCTCATTCTTTGAAACTCCAATGAGTATAGACCCAACCTGCTCAACCTTTCCTCATTAGACAACCCCTTCATCCCAGGAATCAGCCAAGTGAACCTTCTCTGAACTGCCTCCAATGCAAGTGTATCCCTCAAGTAAGACTATCAAAACTGGACGCAGTACTCCAGGTGTGGTCTCACCACCACCCTGTACAGTTGTAGCAAGGCTTCCCTACTTTTATACTCCATCCCCCGTGAAAAAGCCAACATTCCATTTGCCTTCCTAATTACTTTCTGTACCTGGATGCTAACTTTTTGTGATTCATGTACAAGAACACCCAGGTCCCTCTCCCACAGCATTCTGCAGTCTCTCTCCATGTAAATAATATTGCGCTTTTCTATTCTTCCTGCCAAAATGGACAACCTCACTTTTCACCTATTCGACTCCATCTGCCAAATTTTTGCCCACACTCTTAAGCTAGCTGAATGTCTTTGCAAACAGTATGTCCTCCTCACAACTTGCTTTCCTATCTCTCTTCGTATCATCCGCAAATTTGGCTGCTATTCGGGTCACTGACTGAAACATTAACTCTGCTTCTCTTTCCGCAGATGCTGCCAGACCTGCTGAGTGGTTCCAGCATTTCTTGTTTTTGTTTGAATCCACCTTATCAAGTTACCTTGTACCCCATGTGCATTTGCTTTCTTGATAAGTCTCCCATGTGGGACCTTGTCAAAGGCTTTGCTGAAATCCTTGTAAACTACATCAACTGCACTACCCTCATCTACACACCTGGTCACATGCTCAAAAAATTCAATCAAATTTGTTAGGCATGACCTCCCTCTGACAAAGCCATGCTGACTATTCCGAATCAAATTTTGCCTCTTCAAGTGGTGATAGATTCTCTCCTTCAGAATTTTCTCTAATCATTTCCCGACCACTGACGTGAGACTCACTGATCTGTAGTTCCCTGGCTTATCTCTACAACCTTTCTTAAATAGTGGGACCACATTAGCTGTTCTCCAGTCCTCTGGCACCTCCCCCGTGGCCAGAGAGGAATTAAAAATTTGGGTCAGAGCCCCTGTAATCTCCACCCTCGCCTCCCACAGCATCCTGGGACACAAATCGTCCAGACCTGGAGATTTGTCCACTTTTAAGCCTTCCAAAATCTCCAATACCTTGTCACTCCCTATGACAATTTGCTCAAGAACCTCACAGTCTCTCTCTCTCTGAGAATCATATCTACATCTGATGTAAATATAAAACCCCTTACTCTGAAACTATGCTTGCTAATTCTAGATTTTGTTCTCACAGAAGCTGTTTTGACAGACTGCTCCAAGGTCTCACCCTTGTACTGCAAGTAAGCATTTTAAAACTTGACGTAATCTCCCAGAATCCCTCTACCCTGACATCGTGTCTACACTGTGCCCTATTTCCTAAGTTTTCCACTTCACCATACTACAAAGAAGGGTTCTAAGAAAGTTAAATATTAGTTTCTAATAATAAGTAAGTTGAATTTTAAACAAAGCTTGGCAGTTAACTGTCAGTCACCGTAAACTGGTGCATTCTCCATGGCAACACCTTTACCAATCAGAGTTCACTTGCCAACCAATCAGCACTCTCTTCTCATACAAAATAAAGCTGTTGTTTTCCCGAACGTTGGTTATTCTTGTGGTGTCCTGATGAGTGCAAGACGAAAAGCTTCGACAACATGTCTCTATTTTCAGTAATACTCAAGTTCTGTACTACTAAATAACTATTAATAAGTAAGTTGTTAGTTTATAATAGCGAGATTTTAACAATTACTATGCTGGTTAGAAACCTAATAATCTTACAATTCCCTGGGTTGAGAGGAAAATATCCTTATCAACCCCTCATAATTATTTTAGTATTTTTGAGAAAAGCTGCAAAGCTCTAAACTTCATGTTTTGTAGCAATGCAGCCTCACAGCTCCTGGGACCTGGTTCGATTCTGGGTACTGCCTGTGTGGAGTTTGCAAGTTCTCCCTGTGACCGTGTGGGTTTCCGCCGGGTGCTCCGGTTTCCTCCCAAAGCCAAAGGCTTGCAGGTTGATAGGTAAATTGGCCATTGTAAATTGCCCCTAGTGTAGGTGATAGGGAATATGGGATTACTGCAGGGGTTAGTATAAATGGATGCTTGTTGGTCAAAGAACAGTACAGCACAGGAACAGGCCATTCGGCCCTCCAAGCCTGCGCCGATCTTGATGCCTGTCTAAACTAACACCTTCTGCACTTCCGGGGCCCATATCCCTCTATTCCCATCCTATTCATGTATTTGTCAAGATGTCTCTTAAACGTCACTATCGTACCTGCTTCCACCACCTCCCCCGGCAACAAGTTCCAGGCACTCACCACCCTCTGTGTAAAAAAACTTGCCTCGCACATCCCCTCTAAACTTTGCCCCTCGCACCTTAAACCTATGTCCCCTAATAACTGACTCTTCCACCCTGGGAAAAAGCTTCTGACTATCCACTCTGTCCACGCCGCTCATAACTTTGTAAACCTCTATCATGTCGCCCCTCCACCTCTGTCGTTCCAGTGAAAACAATCCGAGTTTTTCCAACCTCTCCTCATAGCTAATGCCCTCCAGACCAGGCAACATCCTGGTAAACCTCCTCTGTACCCTCTCCAAAGCCTCCACGTCCTTCTGGTAGTGTGGCGACCAGAATTGCACGCAATATTCTAAGTGTGGCCTAACTAAGGTTCTGTACAGCTGCAACATCACTTGCCAATTTTTATACTCGATGCCCCGACCGATGAAGGCAAGCATGCCATATGCCTTCTTGACTACCTTATCCACCTGCGTTGCCATTTTCAGTGACCTGTGGACCTGTACGCCCAGATCACTCTGCCTGTCAATACTCCTAAGGGTTCTGCCATTTACTGTATACCTCCTACCTGCATTAGACCTTCCAAAATGCATTACCTCACATTTGTCCGGATTAAACTCCATCTGCCATTTCTCTGCCTAAGTCTCCAACCGATCTATATCCTGCTGTATCCTCTGACAATCCTCATCATTATCCGCAATTCCTCCAACCTTTGTGTCATCCGCAAACTTACTAATCAGACCAGCTACATTTTCCTCCAAATCATTTATATATACTACAAACAGCAAAGGTCCCAGCACTGATCCCTGCGGAACACCACTAGTCACAGCCCTCCATTCAGAAAAACACCCATCCACTGATACCCTCTGTCTTCTATGACCGAGCCAGTTCTGTATCCCTCTTGCCAGCTCACCTCTGATCCCGTGTGACTTCACCTTTTGTACCAGTCTGCCATGCGGGACCTTGTCAAAGGCTTTACTAAAGTCCATATAGATAACATCCACTGCCCTTCCTTCATCAATCATCTTCGTCACTTCCTCAAAAAACTCAATCAAATTAGTGAGACACGACCTCCCCTTCACAAAACCATGCTGCCTCTCACCAATAAGTGCGTTTGTTTCCAAATGGGAGTAAATCCTGTCCTGAAGAATCCTCTCTAATAATTTCCCTCCCACTGACGTAAGGCTCACCGGCCTATAATTTCCTGGATTATCCTTGCCACCCTTCTTAAACAAAGGAACAACATTGGCTATTCTCCAGCCCTCTGGGACCTCACCTGCAGCCAATGAGGATGCACAGATATCCGTCAAGGCCCCAGCAATTTCCTCCCTTGCCTCCCTCAGTATTCTGGGATGGACCCCATCAGGACCTGGGGACTTATCTACCTTAATGCTTTGCAAGACACCCAACACCTCCTCCTTTTTGATAATGAGATGACTGAGACTATCTGCACTCCCTTCCCTAGGTTTATCATCCACCAAGTCCTTCTCTTTGGTGAATACTGATGCAAAGTACTCATTTAGTACCTCTCCCATTTCCTCTGGCTCCACACATAGATTCCCATCTCTGTCCTTGAGTGGGCCAACCCTTTCCCTAGTTACCCTCTCGCTCTTTATATACATATAAAAAGCCTTGGGATTTTCCTTAATCCTGTTTTCCAATGTCTTTTCATGACCCCTTTTCGCCCTCCTAACTCCTTGGTTAAGTTCCTTCCTACTGTCTTTATATTCCTAAGTGCTTCGTCTGTTCCTCGCCTTCCAGCCATTACAAATGATTCCTTTTTCTTTTTGACTAGGCTCACAATATCCCATGTTATCCAAGCTTCCCGAAACTTGCCAAATTTGTCTTTCTTCCTCACAGGAACATGCTGGTCCTGGATTCTAATCAGCTGACGATTGAAAGACTCCCACATGTCAGATGTTGATTTTCCCTCAAACAGCCGCCCCCAATCTAAATTCTTCAGTTCCTGCCTAATAGCCTTCCCCCAATTTAGCACCTTCACCCGAGGACTACTCATCCTTATCCACAAGTACCTTAAAACTAATGGAATTATGGTCACTGCTCCCGAAATGCTCCCCCACTGAAACTTCGACCACCTGGCCGGGCTCATTCCCCAATACCAGGTCCAGAATGGCCCCATCCCTAGTTGGACTATCTACATACTGTTTCAAGAAGCCATCCTGGATGCTGCTCACAAATTCTGCCCCATCCAAGCCCCTAGCACTAAGTGAGTCCCAGTCAATATAGGGGAAGTAAAAATCACCCACCACTTCCAAAATCTGTCTACATATCTGCTCCTCTACCTCCCGCTGGCTGTTGGGAGGCCTGTAGTAAACCCCCAACATCGTGACTGCACCCTTCCTATTCCTGAGCTCCACCCATATTGCCTCACTGCATGACCCCTCCAAGGTGTCCTCCCGCAGTGCAGCTGTGATATTCTCCTCAACCAGTAATGCAACTCCCCCACCCCTTTTACATCCCCCTCGATCCTACCTGAAGCTTCTAAAGCCTGAAACATTTAGTTGCCAATCCTGCCCTTCCCTCAACCAAGTCTCTGTAATAGCAACAACATCATATTTCCAAGTACTAATCCAAGCTCTAAGTTCATCTGCCTTACCTGTTATACTTCTTGCATTGAAACAAATGCACTTCAGACTACCAGTCCCGCTGTGCTCAGCAACATCTCCCTGCCTGCTCTTCCTCTTAGTCCTACTGGCCTTATTTACTAGTTCCCCCTCATTTATTTCACCTGCTGTCCTACTGCTCTGGTTCCCACCCCCCTGCCACACTAGTTTAAACCCTCCCGAGTGACGCTAGAAAATCTTGCAGCCAGGATATTTGTGCCCCTCCAGTTTAGATGCAACCCGTCCTTCTTGTACAGGTCCCACCTGTCCCTGAAGAGAGCCCAATGGTCCAGATGTCTGAAACCCTCCCTTCTACACCAGCTGCTCAGCCACGTGTTTAGCTGCACTATCTTCCTATTTCTAGCCTCACTGGCACGTGGCACAGGGAGTAATCCTGAGATTACAACCCGAGAGGCCCTGTCTTTTTAACTTACTACCTAACTCCCTAAACTCCCCCTGCAGGACTTCGACACTCTTCCTGCCTATGTCATTGGTACCGATGTGTACCACAACCTCTGGCTGTTCACCCTCCCCCTTCAGAATGCCCCCTGTCCGTTCAGAGACATCCTTGACCCTGGCACCAGGGAGGCAACATACCATCCTGGAGTCTCTTTCATGTCCACAGAAGCATTTATTTGTGCCCCTGACTATAGAGTCCCCGATAACTATTGCTCTTCTGCGCTTTGTCCCTCCCTGCTGAACAACAGTGCCAGCCGTGGTGCCACTGCTCTGGCTGCTGCTGTTTTCTCCTGATAGGCCATCCCCCCCAACAGTATCCAAAACGGTATACTTGTTAGAGAGGGGGATAGCCACAGGGGATTCCTGTACTGCCCCTTCTAGCGGTCACCCATCTATCTGCCTGCACCTTGGGTGTAACCACTTCTCTAAAACTCCTGTCTATGATGCTCTCCGCCACCTGCATGCTCCTAAGTGCATCCAGTTGCCGCTCCAACCGATCCATGCGGTCTGTGAGGAGCTGCAACTGCGTACACTTCCTGCAGATGTAGGAGTCCGGAACGCTGGAAGCGTCACGGACCTCCCACATCTCACAGGTGAAGCACTTCACCCCTCTGATTGACATTTCTATCACTAATTAATAAATTAATTTAAAATAAATGTATTCTTATTAAATCCTTACTAAATTATGATACACTTAACAATGTGGTCCCGAGTGCTAGATTTCTACAATAAATACTAAATGCTGTCTAAATACAGTAATCTCCTCCCTTTGGTTTAGTTACTCTACTTATTAATAAGTTAATTAGTGTTTTAATCCATTTTTATCAGTTTTATTTTCAAATTCAGTACAGATTCCCGACCAGCCAATCAGGTCACAGCTTTCCTGTGATGTCACTTTTATGGTTTTTTTCTCCCCACCCGAGGTAACTTACCGCTCTGGAACTCCGCCCTCCGAGTCTGCTCCGAGAATGTAGGTTGGCACAAACTCGGTGGGCCGAAGGGCCTGTTTCAGTGCTGTATCTCTCAATAAATAAATAGCAAAGCATGACGACTCTAACTATACTAATAACACTATAATAAAAATACTAAAGCCTGGGCTGGTAACATAAAAAATCAGGAATTCTAACTCTTCAGTAGAGGAGCTTGTATTCACCTTCATCTTATGGAGGAAATATGAGAATTGAAGCAACAAGGATCCAGGGGCCACTTTCAAGAGGAACTCCCAAAATTGATTACTGGTCCAGGGAGACCAAAGACCAAATATGGTATTACATTGCAGATAGATGCTATACCAGTTTGTCTTTTCATGGCGAGGAAGATTGCACACCCACTAATGAAGCATAGTCATAGAGTCATAGAGTTATACAGCACAGAAACAGGCCCTTCGGCCCATCGTGTCTGTGCCGGCCATCAAGCACCTAACTATTCTCGTCCCATTTTCCAGCACTTGGCCCGTAGCCTTGTATGCTATGGCGTTTCAAGTGCTCGTCTAAATACTTCTTAAATGTTGTGATGGTTCCTGCCTCCACCACCTCTTCAGCTGTGCATTCCAGATTCCAACCACCCTCTGGGTGAAAAAATGTTTCCTCAAATCCCCCTAAACCTCCTGCCCCTTACCCGAAATCTTGACCCCTCCACTAAATGAAAAAGTTTCTTCCTATCTAACCTATCAATGCCCCTCATAATTTTGTATACCTCAATCATGTCCCCCCTCAGCCTTCTCTGCTCGAAGGAAAACAACCCTAGCCTTTTCAGTCTCTCTTCATAGCTGAAATGCTCCAGCCCACGCAACATCCTGGTGAATCTCCTCTGCACCCTCTCCAGTGCAATCACATCCTTCCTATAGTGTGGTGCACAGAACTAAACACAGTACTCCAGCTGTGGTCTAACTAACGTTTTATACAGCTCCATCATAACCTCCCTGCTCTAATATTCTATGCCTCGGCTAATAAAGGCAAGTATCCCATATGCTTTCCTAACCACCTTATCTACTTGTGCAGCTACCTTCAGTACAAGTACACCAAGGTCCTTCTGATTTTCTGTACTTCCTAGGGTTCTACCATCCATTGTATATTTCCTTGCCTTGTTAGTCCTCCCAAAGTGCATCACCTCACACTTCTCAGGATTAAATTCCATTTGCCACTGCTCCGCCCATCTTACCAGCCCATCTATATCTCCCTGTAATCTAAGGATTTCCTCCTCACTATTTACAGCACCACCAATTTTTGTGTCATCTGCGAACTTACTGATCATACCTCCGATATTCAAGTCTAAATCATTAATGTACACTCCAAACAGCAACGGTCCCAGCACCGATCCCTGTGGTACACCACTGGTCACAGGCTTCCAATCGCAAAAACAGCCCTCGACCATTACCCTCTGCCTCCTGCCACTAAGCCAATTTTGGATCCAATTTGCCAAATTGCCCTGTATCCCATGGGCTCTTACCTTCTTAACCAATCTCCCGTGTGGGACCTTATCAAAAGACTTATTGAAGTCCATGTAGACGACATCAACTGCTTTACCCTCATCGACACATCCAGTCACCTCCTCGAAAAATTCAATCAAGTTAGTTAGACACGATCTGTCCTTGACAAAGCCATGCTGACTATCCCTGATTAATCCCTGCCTCTCCAAGTGGAGATTAATCCTGTCCCTCAGAATTTTTTCCAATAGTTTCCCAACCACTGATGTTAGACTCACCGGCCTGTGATTACCTGGTTTATCCCTACTACCTTGTAGTATCTTGAAGAATGATACCACATTCGCTGTCCTCCAGTCCTCTGGTACCTCTCCTGTGGCCAGAGAGGTTTTGAAAATTTGTGACAAAGCCCCTGCTATCTCCTCCCTTGTCTTACATAACAGCCTGGGACACATCTCATCTGGGCCTGAGGATTTATCCACTTTTAAGCCCACTAACACAGCTAATACTTCCTCCCTTTCAATGCTAATATGTTCAAGTATATCACAATCCCCCTCCCTGATCTCTACACCTACATCGTCCTTCTCCATAGTGAACACCAATGAAAAGTAATCATTTAAAACCTCACCTCCATCCTCCGGCTCCACACACAGATTGCCACATTGGTCCGTAATTGGCCCTACTCTTTCCCTGGTTATTCTCTCGCTCTTAATATACTTATAATAGACTTATACTTTAGGATTTTCCTTTATCTTGCCCGGTGGTGTTTTTTCATGTCCTCTCTTCGCTCTCCTAATTACTTTTTTAAGCACCACCCCTACACTTTCTATACTCCTCTAGGGCCTCCACTGTTTTCAGCGCTTAGGAACTGCCGTAAGCCTCCTTTTATTTCCTGATCCAATCCTCCATATCCCTTGACATCCAGGGTTCCCTGGGCCTGTTAGTCCTACCCTTCACTTTAACGGGTACATGTTGGCTCTGAGCTCTCACAATTTCCTCTTTGAATGACTCCCACTGATGTGATGCAGACTTTCCTACAAGTAGCTGCTCCCAGTCCACCTTGGCCAGATTTGTTTTATCATATTGAAATCGGCCTTCCCCCAATTCAGTACCTTTATTTCCGGTCATTCTTTGTCCTTTTCCATAACGACCTTAAATCTTACAGAGTTATGGTCACTATCCCCGAAATGCTCCCCCACTGACACTTCTACCACTTGTCCGGCTTCATTCCCTGGGATTAGAACATAGAACATAGAACATTACAGCGCAGTACAGGCCCTTCAGCCCTCGATGTTGCGCCCACCTGTGAAACCATCTGACCTACACTATTCCATTTTCATCCATATGTCTATCCAATGACCACTTAAATGCCCTTAAAGTTGGCGAGTCTACTACTGTTGCAGGCAGGGCGTTCCACGCCCCTACTACTCTCTGTGTAAAGAAACTACCTCTGACATCTGTCCTATATCTATCACCCCTCAACTTAAAGCTATGTCCCCTCGTGTTTGCCATCACCATCCGAGGAAAAAGGCTCTCACTATCCACCCTGTCCAACCCTCTGATTATCTTATATGTCTCTATTAAGTCACCTCTTCTCCTCCTTCTCTCTAACGAAAACAACCTCAAGTCTCTCAGCCTTTCCTCGTAAGACCTTCCCTCCATACCAGGCAACATCCTAGTAAATCTTTTCTGCACCTTTTCCAAAGCTTCCACATCCTACCTATAATGCGGTGACCAGAACTGCACGCAATACTCCAGGTGCGGCCGCACCAGACTTCTGTACAGCTGCAGCATGATCTCGTGGCTCCTAAACTCGATCCCCCTACTAATAAAAGCTAACACACCATATGCCTTCTTAACAGCTCTATTAACCTGGGTGGCAACTTTCAGGGATTTATGTACCTGGACACCAAGATCTCTCTGCTCATCTACACTACCAAGAATCTTCCCATTAGCCCAGTATTCTGCAATCCTGTTATTCCTTCCGAAGTGAATCACCTCACACTTTTCCGCATTAAACTCCATTTGCCATCTCTCAGCCCAGCTCTGCAGCCTATCTATGTCCCTCTGTAACCTACAACATCCTTCGGCACTGTCCACAACTCCACCGACCTTCGTGTCATCCGCAAATTTACTAACCCACCCTTCTACACCCTCTTCCAGGTCATTTATAAAAATGACAAACAGCAGTGGCCCCAAAACAGATCCTTGCGGTACACCACTAGAAACTATACTCCAGGATGAACATTTACCATCAACCACCACCCTCTGTCTTCTTTCAGCTAGCCAATTTCTGATCCAAAGCACTAATTCACCTTCAATCCCATACTTCTGTATTTTCTGCAATAGCCTACCGTGGGGAACTTTATCAAACGCCTTACTGAAATCCATATAGACCACATCCACGGCTTTACCCTCATCCACCTGTTTGGTCACCTTGTCAAAAAACTCAATAAGGTTTGTGAGGCACGACCTACCCTTCACAAAACCGTGCTGACTATCTCTAATGAACTTATTCTTTTCAAGATGATTATAAATCCTATCTCTTATAACCTTTTCCAACATTTTACCCACAACCGCAGTAAGGCTCACAGGTCTATAATTACCAGGGCTGTCTCTACTCCCCTTCTTGAACAAGGGGACAACATTTGCTATCCTCCAGTCTTCTGGCACTATTCCTGTCGACAATGACGACATAAAAATCAAGGACAAAGGCTCTGCAATCTCCTCCCTGGCTTCCCAGAGAATCCTAGGATAAATCCCATCTGGCCCAGGGGACTTATCTATTTTCACACTTTCCAAAATTGCTAACACCTCCTCCTTGTGAACCTCAAGCCCATCTAGCCTAGTAGTCTGTATCTCAGTATTCTCCTCGACAACATTTTCTTTCTCCACTGTAAATACTGACGAAAAATATTCATTTAACACTTCCCTATCTCCTCCGATTCCACACACAACTTCCCACTACTATCCTTGATTGGCCCTAACCTATCTCTAGTCATTCTTTTATTCCTGATATACCTATAGAAAGCCTTAGGGTTTTCCTTGATCCTATCCGCCAATGACTTCTCGTGTCCTCTCCTTGCTCTTCTTATCTCTCCCTTTAGATCCTTCCTGGCTAGCTTGTAACTCTCAAGCGCCCGAACTGAGCCTTCACGTCTCATCCTAACATAAGCCTTCTTCTTCCTCTTGACAAGCTCTTCCACCTCTTTAGTAAACCACGGCTCCCTCGCTCGACAACTTCCTCCCTGCCTGACAGGTACATACTTATCAAGGACACGCAGTAGCTGCTCCTTGAATAAGCTCCACATTTCGATTGTGCCCATCCCCTGCAGTTTCCTTCCCCATCCTACGCATCATAAATCTTGCCTAATCGCATCATAATTTCCTTTCCCCCAGCTATAATTCTTGCCCTGCTGTATATGCCTGTCCCTGCCCATCGCTAAGGTAAACCTAACCGAATTGTGATCACTATCACCAAAGTGCTCACCAACTTCTAAATCTAACACCTGGCCGGGTTCCAGTACTGCCCCTTCTCTTGTCGGACTTTCTATGTACTGGCTCAAAAAGCTCTCCTGTTTGCATTTTAAGAATTCCGCCCCTTTTAAGCCATTTGCACTAAGACTATCCCAGTTAATATTGGGGAAGTTGAAATCCCCTACTATTATTACCCTATTATTTTTACACCTTTCAGAGATTTGCCTACAGATCTGCTCCTCTATCTCTTCCTGACTGTTTAGCGGCCTGTAGTACACTCCCAGCCAAGTGATTGTCCCCTTTTTATTTTTAAGTTCCACCCAAATGGCCTCATTTGAGGAACCTTCTAAGATGTCATCCCTCTTTCCTGCAGTAATTGACTCCTTGATCAACAGTGCAATGCCATCTCCTCTTTTATCCCCTCCCCTGTCGCGCCTGAAGATTCTATACCCTGGAATATTGAGCTGCCAGTCCTGCCCCTCCCTCAACCATGTCTCTGTGATAGCAATAATATCATAATCCCATGTGCTAATCAACGTCCTCAATTCATCTGCCTTACTAGTAAGATTACTTGCATTAAAATAGATGCAATCCAGCCTTGCATTCTTCCCTTGTGCCTGACCAGGTCTATATTTGCTCTGCCTTCTAGGCAGACTCACTTTCTGTTCTATATTATCCCCTACTGTATCCCCAGTCTGTATCCCATCCCCCTGAAAATTAGTTTAACCACACCACCCCCCCGCCCCCAACAGAACTAGCAAATGTCCCAGCAAGGATGTTGGTCCCATTCCGCTTCAGGTGTCACCTTTGCCAGAAACAGACCCAGTGATCCAGGGAACTAAAGCCCTCCCTCCTGCATCATCTTCTCAGCCACACATTCATCTGCTCTATCCTCCTATTCCTATACTCACTAGCACGTGGCACCGGGAGTAATCCAGAGATTACAACCTTAGAGGTCCTGCTTTGTAATCTGCTACCTTGCTCCCTAAGTTCTTGTTGCAGGACCTCATACCTCTTTCTACCTATGTCATTGGTAGCAATGTGTACCATGACCTCTGACTGCTCACCCTCCTCCTTCAGAATGTCCTGCAGCTGTTCCGTGACATCCTTGACCCTAGCACCAGGGAGGCAACATACCATCCTGGAGTCATGTTTACGGCCACAGAAACGCCTGTCTGTACCCCTTACGATAGAATTCCCTATCACTATAGCTCTTCCACTCCTTTTTCTCCCCTGCTGTGCAGCAGAGCCATCCTTGGTGCCACGGACCTGGCTGTTGCTGCTTTCCCCGGGAGGTCATCCCCCCCCACAACAGTATCCAAAGCAGTATATCTGTTTGAGAGGGGGATGGCCACAGGGGTCTCCTGCACTACCTGCCTGCGCCTACTACTCCATCTGGTGATCATCCATTTCTTTTCTGCCTGTGTAGCCATTACCTGCGGTGTGACCACCTCACTAAACGTGCTATCCACGACGTCCTCAGCATCGCGGATGCTCCACAGTGAATCAACCCGCAGCTCCAGCTCTGTAATGCGGGTAGTCAGTAGCTGCAGATGGATACACTTCCTGCACACATGGTTGTCAGGGACACTGGAAGGATTCCTGATTTCCCACATAGCGCAGGAGGAGCAGATCACGGGGCTGAACTCTCCTGACATGACTTACCTTTAAATTAATTTAATTACTCCGTTTAAAAAAATAATAATTACACTCGGGTCTTGTTTTACTCTAAACACTACCCAGTACAATCTAAAGTCCTTAATAAATTACACTAATTTAAGTAGTACTACTCACCTTATCACTTGAGGTTTTTTTAAAAAAAATACTTTCCCCTTTTTTAAGCAATTTAAAAGCACTAACACTGTTACTTACCCAACCAATCACCTTGCAGAATTCCCGTGATATCACATAAGTTTTTTTTTCTCCTTTCGAGTCTCAGCACGCGCTGAGAGACACAGGGAGACTGACGCTGCTCCGGATCAGCTTCCTCGCAGGCCGGCCAGCCTCCGCTCCGGATCAGCTTCCTCGCAGGTCCACCAGCTGTTGCTCTGGATCAGCTTCCACGCAGATCCGCCAGCTGCCGCTCCGGATCAGCTTCCTCGCAGGTCCACCAGCCGCCGCTCCGGATCAGCTTCCTCGCAGGTCCGCCAGCTGCCGCTCCGGATCAGCTTCCTCGCAGGTCCACCAGCCTCCGCTCCGGTCAGCTTCCACGCAGGTCCGCCAGCTGCCGCTCCGGATCAGCTTCCTCGCAGGTCCGCCAGCTGCCGCTCCGGATCAGCTTCCACGCAGGTCCGCCAGCTGCCGCTCCGGATCAGCTTCCTCGCAGGTCCACCAGCCGCCGCTCCGGATCAGCTTCCACGCAGGTCCGCCAGCTGCCGCTCCGGATCAGCTTCCTCGCAGGTCCGCCAGCCTCCGCTCCGAATCAGCTTCCTCGCAGGTCCACCAGCCGCCGCTCCGGATCAGCTTCCTCGCAGGTCCACCAGCCGCCGCTCCGGATCAGCTTCCACGCAGGTCCGACAGCTGCCGCTCCGGATCAGCTTCCTTGCATGTCCACCAGCCTCCGCTCCGGATCAGCTTCCTGGCAGGTCCACCAGCCGCCGCTCCGGATCAGCTTCCTTGCATGTCCACCAGCCTCCGCTCCGGATCAGCTTCCTGGCAGGTCCACCAGCCTCCGCTCCGGATCAGCTTCCTCGCAGGTCCACCAGCCTCCGTTTCGGATCAGCTTCCTCGCATGTCCACCAGCCTCCGCTCCGGATCAGCTTCCTGGCAGGTCCACCAGCCTCCGCTCCGGATCAGCTTCCTCGCAGGTCCACCAGCCTCCGCTTCGGATCAGCTTCCTCGCAGTTCCACGAGCCTCCGCTTCAGATCAGCTTCCTCGCAGGTCCACCAGCATCCGCTTCGGATCAGCTTCCTCGCAGTTCCGCCAGCCTCCGCTTCGGATCAGCTTCCTCGCAGTTCCGCCAGCCTCCGCTTCGGATCAGCTTCCTCGCAGGTCCACCAGTCTCCACTCCGGATCAGCTTCCTCGCAGGTCCACGAGCCTCCGCTTCGGAACAGCTTCCTCGCAGGTCCACCAGCCTCCGCTTCGGATCAGCTTCCTCGCAGGTCCGCCAGCCTCCGCTTCGGATCAGCTTCCTCGCAGGTCCACCAGCCTCCGCTTCGGATCAGCTTCCTCGCATGTCCACCAGCCTCCGCTCCGGATCAGCTTCCTCGCAGGTCCGCCAGCCTCCGCTTCGGATCAGCTTCCTCGCAGGTCCACCAGCCTCCGCTTCGGATCAGCTTCTTCGCAGGTCCCTCTATCATAAGGTCAGAAGTGAGAAGGTTCTCTGATGATTGCACAGTGTTCAGTGCCATTCACAACCCCTCAGATACTGAAGCAGTCCGTGTACATGTGCAGCAAGACCTGGACAACATTCAGCCTTGGCCTGATAAGAGGCATGTAACATTTGTACCAGGCATTGACCATCTCCAAAAATAGAGAATCTAACCATCTCCTCTTGACAATCAATGGTGTTACCATCATTGAATCCCCACTATCAACATCCTGGGGGTCCCCACTGGCCAAAAACTTAACTGGACGAGCCACAAGAGCTACAAGAGCAGGCCAGAGGCTAAGAATTCTGCAGCGAGTAACTCATCTCCTGCAAGTTCCCCTCCAAGTCACACACCATCCTGACTTGGAACTATATCGCCGTTCCTTCACTGTCGCTGGGTCAAAATCCTGCAACTCCCTTCCTAACAGCACTGTGGGTGTACCTACCCCAAATGGACTGCAGTGGTTCAAGAAGGCAGCTCACCACCACCTTCTCAAGGGCAATTGGGGATGGGCAATAAATGCCAGTAATGCCCATATCCCATGAACGAATGTAAAAAATCCTTTGAGGGGGTACGGAGAGGTTTTACTGGAATGGTACCAGGGCTGGGGGGCTTCCGTTATTCAAGGAGACGAGAGAAGCTGGGTTATTCTCTTCCGAGCAGCAAAGGTTAAGCGTTTTAATGGATGTGTTGAAAATCATGAACCCATGATAAATACAGAAGAGGACATAAATTTAAGCTAATTACCAAAAGAGGTTGTGGTAAACCTTTACAAAACACTGGTTCTGCCACACCTGCAGTATTAGGCTGCATTTTATGCAAGAGCAGACTGGGAGGCGAGTGGGGTGGGGGTGGAAAATGCCAGGGAAGGCAGGCACTGATGTGCCCTTCACCTTCCCACCACCATGTCATTTTGCCAGTAGCAGTGAAGGGGGAGGACAGCCCTCCCACCCAGAGACCAGCTGTGCCACTTAAGTGGCCCATTGCCACTGGCAGCTAGAGCAAGGTTACCCGACCCGAACCCAACTGGACCCGACGACATGTGTCACTCTTCCGGGTCTAGCATTCGGGCTCGGGTCGGGTCGGGTCGGGCCGGGTCGGGTCGGGTCGGGCCGGGCCGGGTCGGGACGGACACAGTGGCAGTGCTGCCTTTTGGTCAGGGAGGGAAAGGAGAGTAAGAATAGGCATCATTAATTTCCAGTAGTCGAGTTGGGTCAGGTCGGGTCGGGTCAGGCGCGGGAAAAAAACCAAAGGACTTGGGCCTTGGTCGGGTGCAGGTTAGATGTGTTCGGGCCGGGTTTAAGTTGTATACCTAAGCAGGCCTTTACTGGCGGCCTCCCCGCAGGCTCAGTGCCGGAGCCCTCCTAAGCAGACACTCTGTGGCCCACGGAGGGGCCCCAGGTAGCAATGGCCGCCTACCTGGCAACACACACCACCACCGCCATCACAACCCACCCTTCCCCCCACCCTCCCCTCACCACTGGCTCGCTGGGGCCCACCTGACTGGCCCCGGGGACACCCAACCCCTAACTTACCTTGCTGTGAGTCTGGCGTGCATTGATGTATCTTGTAGCTGGGTGTGGTCCCAGCACTGCTTCCTGGAGCCCCTGGCCCTCCGTTTGGCCAGCAGTTCTTGAAGGCAGGTTATCGTCCCTTAAAGGGACGGAAACCCCAATGGCAGCTCATGATTGGCAGAAAATCCAGCCGGGTCTCTCCCAAATGGCAGAGGAGAGGTTGCCCTCGGCTTTCCTGCCCTTCGTTGAAGCCACTTCCACCCCAACAAAATCCAGCCCAATTCTGGACATCACACTTTCAGAAGAATGTGAAGGTATTAGAGATGGTGCAGAAAATATTCATAAGACTGGATCCAGGGATGAGGAACTTTAGTTACGTGGATTGATTGGAGAAGCTGGGGCTGTTCACCTTGGAGAAGAGAAGATTGAGAGGAGATTTGATAGAGGTGATCAAAATCAAGAGGGGTCTGGACAGAGTAGATAGAAACTGTTCCCATTGGTAGAAGGGTCGAGAGCCAGGGGACACTGATTTAAGGTGATTGACAAAAGAAGCAACAGTGACACGAGGATAAACTTTGTTACGCAGCGAGTGGTTAGGATCTGGAATGCACTGCCACTGTGCTGGAGGCAGGTTCAATCATGACTTTCAAAGCATAACAGGATAATTATCTGAAGAGAAAACATTTGCAGGGCTACAGGGAAAAGGCAGGGAGTGGGACTAGGTGAGTTGTTCTCGCAGAAAGCCAGCACAGACACAATAGGCTGAATGGCCTCCTTCTGTTTAGTAACTTCCTATAGGTGAGAGGAGGAGAATGTTTCTGATACAGTGGGTTATTATGATCTGGAATGTGCTGCTTGAAAGGGCGGTGGAAGAAGATTCAATAGGAACTTTCAAAAGGGAATTGGATAAATACTCGAAGGGGAAAAATTTACAGGTCTATTGGAAAAGAGCAGGCGAGTGAGACTGATTAGATAACTCTTTCAAAGAGCCAGCACAGGCACGATGGGTCGAATGGCCTCCTTCTGTGCTGTAAGATTTTATGATTCGATGATTATGGTCATTAATTGCAAGCTGTTTGCTTGCTGTCAGATTGTTGATGAATTCCAGTTTACTCATCAGTACATCTGGTCTGACCTGTTTCCTTGTCAGTTCTAAAAACATTATTCTCAAAAACTGTCCCGAAAACATTCTAGAAATGAATTGTCTTTAACTACTTCAGCTGTTCTGCTTCTCTCAGTCAATGTGAAAATTCAAATTTCCCACGATAACCATTGTTTTCACTTCATGCTTCCCTAAACTCCCTGATTATATATCCCCCACCACAGCACACTTTCAGGAGGTTTATACTCTCCGCAGAATCTTGCATTGTTTCCTGTGGCACACCTAAGTCCAGTTCAACAACATTTCTTGCGCTTGCAGCCTTTATATAATTGTATTTCCTGTATCAGAGAGTGAGAAATATGTTAAAGTCATGTGTTTGTCATGGTAAAGGCACATTAGTTGCAGTGAGATTGGATTTCGAGGGAATTTGTGTTGTCACGTATACACATTGAAGAAGCTGAACATTTGTGAATACGGGTCACTCAGAATTCGCCATGTACTGCTAGCCAGCTTGGACATCTGGTCAACCAGCCAACCAGGTAAATGGAAGTTTGTAATCAAAACATAAAATGCTGGAAATACTCAGCAGGTCAGGCAACAGCTGTGGGGAGAGAAACGCAGATACTGCCTGACCTGCTGAGTACTTGCAAGATTTTCAAGAGGCCACATCCTTCTTGGGAAGTGTGTAAACAGATTAGAGGAGCAAAAGGATCACTAAAAGTTACAATGCAGGTTAATTAGGCCATAAAAAACAAATCTAGAGAGGTCGAATTGAAAAGCTGAGAAGTGATGTTCAACTTGTATGGCACTTTGGTCATTAGTATTGTGAACAATTCTGCTCTCCATATTATAGCAAGAGTGTCCAGCCTTCTCGTGTGAGGGGCCACGTTACTATTTTTGCCCTAGGTAGGGGGCTGGTGAGCAAATTTTGGAAAAATAAAGGCATTAGAAATTTGCAATTAAGCAAAACAACAAAAAAATGTGCATTTTTGTGACCAAGCTTTAAATGAGGAGACATATTGATACTTGACATTAAGAATTTTGAAGTTGCGAGCCAAAACCACAAGCGGCTCACGGTTGCTGGACTCCTGGATTGGGTCCAGAACCGTTTCTAAAATGGCAGGCAGATAAGAACAGAAATATCAGAGCCAGAGCCTGGCCCAGTATCCATGTTCCTTATGGTCAGTCATAGAAACATAAAGAGGCCATTCAGCCCCTCGAGCCTGCTCCACCATTCAAATAGATTATGGCTGATCTGTATCTTAACTTCATCTACCCTCCTTGCTTTCATCACCCTTAATACCCTCACCCAACAAAGATCTATCAATTTCAGTTGTGAAGTTTTTAACTGATGCCCGGTCTCAATTGCTTTTTGGGTGAGAGAGTTCCAGATTTCCACTGCCCTTTGTGTGATGAAGGGCTTTCTGACATCAGCCCTGAACAGCCTGGCTCGAATTTTAAGGTTCTGCCCCCTTGTTCTGGACTTCCCCCCCCCCCACCCCCACTCCCCCAGAGGAAATAGAGTCATAGAGTCATCGAGAGATACAGCACTGAAACAGGCCCTTCAGCCCACCAAGTCTGTGCCAACCAATAACCACTCACATATACTAAATCTACATTAATCCCATATTCTCTGACCAAATCTCCACCATTCTCCTACCACCTACCTACACTAGGGGCAATTTACAACGGCCAATTTACCTATCAACCTGCAAGTCATTGGCTGTGGGGGGAAACCGGAGCACCCGGCGAAAACCCACAATGTCACAGGGAGAACTTGCAAATAGTTTCTCTCTATCGACCCTGTTGAATCCTTTAAACATCTGAACCC
>NC_090371.1:7879478-7901978 GCF_036365525.1 Heterodontus francisci | reverse complement strand
AGCCATGTACACATAGATATGCATGGGGACATATGAACTCATGGATCCTCTGTCTCATATTTCATTTGTATAAGCTTTCCTTTGCACATTTTCTCTTCTCTATTTGTGACAGGACATGGTTTCGGCTGTGGTATAAGTTCATGGGTGCCAGAAACCCTGCCTTGCCTCACCCGCTGGCCATTATTCATATGTTGTCTTCACAGTGAATGTTGGTATGTTACTCAACTTCAGAAAGCATCACAGCAGAATCTGATCTATTTTTCCTCCCTCCCTCTGCCCCAGCATTGCTGACAGTCATATCACTGCGGAACCCCCTCCCCAACACCTGTACCCCCTTTATAAGCTTCAATGAAAACCTACCTTTTGAATTACACACCTGGTCACTTCACCAGTCCTCCACCCAAACACTTGCTTGAATTTTGATTTCTCAATATAAGGCAGCTTGGGCTGTTTCACTAAAAGTGCCAGTTGCTGTTATCCATACTTGCAAATGCTTCTTGGTTACACCCAGTGAGCTGCCTGCCAAACAGCCGTTAGCTAAAGAACCCAGCTCATCCAACCCACAGCTTCCAGCCTGCTCACAAAGCCAACCACCCAGCTTTGTCACAATTTTAGTAAATGGGGACCGTGTAATGCACAAAACTCAAGTGAGACCACTTTTAATGTCAAGATAATGCACGGACTCCTAATTCAAAGTCACTGTTATTTCCTGGAACTCACTTTGATTGCCTTCAGGAGTCAGACAAGAAGTTCCCAGAATACCTTTTCCCTGAATTAGCCTCTTTTTTAATAAATGAGTTTTTATACCTTTCCCAGGAGATTTGATGACTACTGGTGAGTGATAAGCTTTGAAAATAAGAACTAGGAGCCAGAGTCGGCCACACAACTGCTCCACCATTTAGTTATATTTAGAAATACAGCACTGAAACAAGCCTGTTGGATCTCAGTTTTTCATGATCTCATGGGTTACACAAAAAGAGACAAAGTCCGACTGTAGCTTTCAGAAACTTTATTGCAGTATTTAATTGTTACATCTTCAGAAAACTTAACAATGAACTGAACTAAAACTAAAAGCAACACATACACTGAACTAACCCCCGAACTAAACCACCACCCCCCCCCCCCGAACTGAACTAACTCTCCGTGCCAAATCAAGCCTTAATATAGTTATTCATACAAATCAGTAACACCTACTCTTTGTTCCCAATTGGTCTACAAACTTCTGCAGTTTCTTGGTGTCGGGGCCTGATTGGGGTACTGCCTTGTCAATTTGTTTTTAACTTCTTACTCCAGTTTCCCATCCCCTTATCTCTTTGTGAACCGTTAGGCTGACTGTTATACAAAGGATAATTATTAAGCAGTCTGCAGCTGTCCTGTTAGTTTCTGCTGATAAGTTGTTTCTGCAGCCCTGAAGTTATGAAGTCATTTCTGATAAGCTGTCTCTGCAGCTCCGAGGTTATTTTGTTAGTAGACGATACTTAATTGATTAGTTCACTTTAAATGTCCCAAATAGTTCTGTTCCCACACCTGCACTTGTTGCTCCTACCCTTCTTATTAACGGGTGCATGTTGGCTCTGAACTCTCACTATTTCCTCTTTGAATGACTCCCACTGGTCTGATGCAGACTTTCCTACAAGTAGCTGCTCCCAGTCCACCTTGGCCAGATTTGTTTTTTCATATTGAAATCGGCCTTCCCCCAAGTCAGTACCTTTATTTCCGGTCCATCTTTGTCCTTTTCCATAACAACCTTAAATCTTACAGAGTGATGGTCACTATCCCCGAAATGTTCCCCCACTGACACATCGACCACTTGTCCGGCTTCATTCCCTAGGATTAGGTCCAGAACTGCCCCTTCTCTTGTAGGACTTTCTACATACTGGCTCAAAAAGCTCTCCTGTATACATTTTAAGAATTCCACCCCTTTAAACCCTTTTGCACTAAGACTATCCCAGTTAATATTGGGGAAGTTGAAATCCCCTACTATTATTACCCTATTATTTTCACACCACTCAGAGATTTGCCAACATATCGGCTCCTCTATTTCTTCCTGACTGTTTGGAGGTCTGTAGTACACTCCCAGCCAAGTGATTGCCCCCTTTTTGTTTTTAAGTTCTAACCAAATGGGCTCATTTGAGGAACCTTCGAAGATATCATCCCTCCTTATTGCAGTAATTGACTCCTCGATCAACAGTGCAATGCCACCTCCTCTTTTATCCCCTCCCGTCACGCCTGAAGATTCTATACCCTGGAATATTGAGCTGCCAGTCCTGTCCCTCCCTCAACCATGTCTCTGTGATAGCAACAATATCATAATCCCATGTGCTATTCAATGCCCTCAATTCATCTGCCTTATTAGTAAGACTCCTTGCTTTGAAATAGATGCAATCCAATCTTGCGTTTTTCCCTTGTGCCTTACCAGGTCTATATTTGCTCAGCCTTCTAGGCAGACTCACTTTCTGTTCCATATTACCCCCTACTGTACCTCCACTCTGTATCCCATCCTCCTGCCAAATTAATTTAAACACCCCCCCAACAGAACTAGCAAATCTCCCAGCAAGGATGCTTGTCCCATTCCGGTTCAGGTGCAACCCATCCAACAGGTCCCACCTTTGCCAGAAACAGACCCATTGATCCAGGAATGATCCTGGGATCTCGATGTTGTGGCCATTTCAGAGACATGGGTAGAGCAGGGACAGGAATGGATGTTGCGGGTTCCGGGATTTAGATGTTTCACTAAGAACAGAGAAGATGGTAAAAGAGGGGGGGGTGTGGCATTGTTAATCAAGGAAAGTATTACAGCGGCAGAAAGGACGTTTGAGGACTCGTCGACTGAGGTAGTCTGGGCCGAGGTTAGAAACAGGAGAGGTGAGGTCACCCTTTTGGGAGTTTTCTATAGACCTCCAAATAGTTCCAGAGATGTAGAGGAAAGGATAGCAAAGATGATTCTTGACAGGAGCGAGAGTAACAGGGTAGTGGTTATGGGGGACTTTAACTTTCCAAATATTGACTGGAAATACTATAGTTCGAGTACTTTAGATGGGTCTGTTTTTGTCCAGTGTGCACAGGAGGGTTTTCTGACACAGTATGTAGACAGGCCAACCAGGGGCGATGCTACATTGGATTTGGTACTGGGTAATGAACCCGGCCAGGTGTTAGATTTAGAAGTTGGTGAGCACTTTGGTGATAGTGATCACAATTCGGTTAGGTTTACCTTAGCGATGGGCAGGGACAGGCATATACAGCAGGGCAAGAATTATAGCTGGGGGAAAGGAAATTATGATGCGATTAGGCAAGATTTAGGATGCGTAGGATGGGGAAGGAAACTGCAGGGGATGGGCACAATCGAAATGTGGAGCTTATTCAAGGAGCAGCTACTGCGTGTCCTTGATAAGTATGTACCTGTCAGGCAGGGAGGAAGTTGTCGAGCGAGGGAGCCGTGGTTCACTAAAGAAGTTGAAGAGCTTGTCAAGAGGAAGAAGAAGGCTTATGTTAGGATGAGACGTGAAGGCTCAGTTAGGGCGCTTGAGAGTTACAAGCTAGCCAGGAAGGATCTAAAGGGAGAGATAAGAAGAGCAAGGAGAGGACACGAGAAGTCATTGGCGGATAGGATCAAGGAAAACCCTAAGGCTTTCTATAGGTATATCAGGAATAAAAGAATGACTAGAGATAGGTTAGGGCCAATCAAGGATAGTAGTGGGAAGTTGTGTGTGGAATCGGAGGAGATAGGGGAAGTGTTAAATGAATATTTTTCGTCAGTATTTACAGTGGAGAAAGAAAATGTTGTCGAGGAGAATACTGAGATACAGACTACTAGGCTAGATGGGCTTGAGGTTCACAAGGAGGAGGTGTTAGCAATTTTGGAAAGTGTGAAAATAGATAAGTCCCCTGGGCCAGATGGGATTTATCCTAGGATTCTCTGGGAAGCCAGGGAGGAGATTGCAGAGCCTTTGTCCTTGATTTTTATGTCGTCATTGTCGACAGGAATAGTGCCGGAAGACTGGAGGATAGCAAATGTTGTCCCCTTGTTCAAGAAGGGGAGTAGAGACAGCCCTGGTAATTATAGACCTGTGAGCCTTACTTCGGTTGTGGGTAAAATGTTGGAAAAGGTTATAAGAGATAGGATTTAGAATCATCTTGAAAAGAATAAGCTCATTAGAGATAGTCAGCACGGTTTTGTGAAGGGTAGGTCGTGCCTCACAAACCTTATTGAGTTTTTTGACAAGGTGACCAAACAGGTGGATGAGGGTAAAGCCGTGGATGTGGTCTATATGGATTTCAGTAAGGCGTTTGATAAAGTTCCCCACGGTAGGCTATTGCAGAAAATACAGAAGTATGGGATTGAAGGTGAATTAGTGCTTTGGATCAGAAATTGGCTAGCTGAAAGAAGACAGAGGGTGGTGGTTGATGGTAAATGTTCATCCTGGAGTATAGTTTCTAGTGGTGTACCGCAAGGATCTGTTTTGGGGCCACTGCTGTTTGTCATTTTTATAAATGACCTGGATGAGGGTGTAGAAGGGTGGGTTAGTAAATTTGCGGATGACACGAAGGTCGGTGGAGTTGTGGACAGTGCCGAAGGATGTTGTAGGTTACAGAGGGACATAGATAGGCTGCAGAGCTGGGCTGAGAGATGGCAAATGGAGTTTAATGCGGAGAAGTGTGAGGTGATTCACTTCGGAAGGAGTAACAGGATTGCAGAATACTGGGCTAATGGGACGATTCTTGGTAGTGTAGATGAGCAGAGAGATCTTGGTGTCCAGGTACATAAATCCCTGAAAGTTGCCACCCAGGTTAATAGAGCTGTTAAGAAGGCATATGGTGTGTTAGCTTTTATTAGTAGGGGGATCGAGTTTAGGAGCCACGAGGTCATGCTGCAGCTGTACAGAAGTCTGGTGCGGCCGCACCTGGAGTATTGCGTGCAGTTCTGGTCACCGCATTATAGGAAGGATGTGGAAGCTTTGGAAGAGGTGCAGAGGAGATTTACTAGGATGTTGCCTGGTATGGAGGGAAGGTCTTACGAGGAAAGGCTGAGGGACTTGAGGTTGTTTTCGTTAGAGAGAAGGAGGAGAAGAGGTGACTTAATAGAGACATATAAGATAATCAGAGGGTTGGACAGGGTGGATAGTGAGAGCCTTTTTCCTCGGATGGTGATGGCAAACACGAGGGGACATAGCTTTAAGTTGAGGGGTGATAGATATAGGACAGATGTCAGAGGTAGTTTCTTTACACAGAGAGTAGTAGGTGCGTGGAACGCCCTGCCTGCGACAGTAGTAGACTCGCCAACTTTAAGGGCATTTAAGTGGTCATTGGATAGACATATGGATGAAAATGGAATAGTGTAGGTCAGATGGTTTCACAGGTCGGCGCAACATCGAGGGCTGAAGGGCCTGTACTGCGCTGTAATGTTCTATGTTCTATGAAATAAAGCCCTCCCTCCTGCACCATCTCCTCAGCCACACATTCATCTGCTTTATCCTCCTGTTCCTATACTCACTAGCACATGGCACCAGGAGCAATCCAGAGATTACAACCTTAGAGGTCCTGCTTTTTAATCTGTTACCTAGCTGTCTAAATTCTTGTTGCAGGACCTCATCCCTCTTTCTACCTATGTCATTGGTTCCAATATGGACCAAGACCTCTGACTGCTCACCCTCCCCCTTCAGAATGTCCTGCAGCCGCTCTGTGACATCCTTGACCCTAGCACCAGGGAGGCAACATACCATCCTGCAGTCACGTTTACGGCCACAGAAACGCCTATCTGTACCCCTTACGATAGAATCCCCTATCACTATAGCTCTTCCACTCCTTTTTCTCCCCTGCTGTGCAGCACAGCCATCCTTGGTGCCACGGACCTGGCTGTTGCTGCTTTCCCCTGGGAGGTCACCCCCCTCTCAAACAGATATACTGTTGGGGACTCCTGCACTACCTGCCTGCACCTACTACTCCGTCTGGTGGTCACCCATCCCTTTTCTGCCTGTGTAGCCATTATCTGCGGTGTGACCACCTCACTAAACATGCTATCCACGACGTCCTCAGCATCGCGGATGCTCCACAGTGAATCCACCCGCAGCTCCAGCTCTGTAATGCGGGTAGCCAGTAGCTGCAGATGGATACACTTCCTGCACACATGGTTGTCAGGGACACTGGAAGCATCCCTGATTTTCCACATAGCGCAGGAGGAGCAGATCACGGGGCTGAGCTCTCCTGTCATTCCTTACCTTTAAACTAATTTAGTTATTCCCTTTAAAAAATACTAATTACATCGGGTCTTGTTCTACTCCAAACACTACCCAGTACAATCTAAAGTCCTCAATAAATTACACTAATTTAAGTAGTACTACTCACCTTATCACTTGAGGTTTTTAAAAAAAAAATACTTTCCCCTTTTTTAAGCAATTTAAAAGCACTAACACTGTTACTTACCCAACCAATCACCTTGCAGAATTCCCGTGATGTCACTGTAAGTTTTTTTTTCTCCTTTCAAGTCTCAGCATGCGCTGAGAGACACAGGGAGACTGACGCTGCTCCGGATCAGCTTCCTCGCAGGTCCACCAGCCTCCGCTCTGGATCAGCTTCCTCGCAGGTCCGCCAGCCTCCGCTCCGGATCAGCTTCCTCGCAGGTCCGCCAGCCTCCGCTCTGGATCAGCTTCCTCGCAAGTCCGCCAGCCTCTGCTCCAGATCAGCTTCCTCGCAGGTCCGCCAGCCTCCGCTCCGGATCAGCTTCCTGGCAGGTCCACCAGCCTCCGCTCCGGATCAGCTTCCTCGCAGGTCCACCAGCCTCCGCTCCGGATCAGCTTCCTCGCAGGTCCACCAGCCGCTGCTCCGGATCAGCTTCCTCGCAGGTCCACCAGCCTCTGCTCCGGATCAGCTTCCACGCAGGTCCACCAGCCGCTGCTCCGGATCAGCTTCCTCGCAGGTCCACCAGCCTCTGCTCTGGATCAGCTTCCTCGCAGGTCCGCCAGCCTCCGCTCCGGATCAGCTTCCTCGCAGGTCCACCAGCCTCCGCTCCGGATCAGCTTCCTCGCAGGTCCACCAGCCTCCGCTCTGAATCAGCTTCCACGCAGGTCCACCAGCTGCTGCTCCGGATCAGCTTCCACGCAGGTCCACCAGCCTCCGCTCCGGATCAGCTTCCACACAGGTCTGCCAGCCTCCGCTCCAGATCAGCTTCCTCGCAGGTCCGCCAGCCTCCACTCCGGATCAGCTTCCTCGCAGGTCCGCCAGCCGCTGCTCCGGATCAGCTTCCTCGCAGGTCCACCAGCCTCCGCTCCGGATCAGCTTCCACGCAGGTCTGCCAGCCTCCGCTCCAGATCAGCTTCCTCGCAGGTCCGCCAGCCTCCGCTCCGGATCAGCTTCCTCGCACGTCCGCCAGCCGCTGCTCCGGATCAGCTTCCTCGCAGGTCCACCAGCCTCTGCTCCGGATCAGCTTCCTCGCAGGTCCGCCAGCCTCCGCTCCGGATCAGCTTCCTCGCAGGTCCACCAGCCTCCACTCCGGATCAGCTTCCTCGCAGGTCCACCAGCCTTCGCTCCGGATCAACTTCCTCGCAAGTCTGCCAGCCTCCGCTCCGGATCAGCTTCCTCGCAGGTCCACCAGCCTCCGCTCCAGATCAGCTTCCTCGCAGGTCTGCCAGCCTCCGCTCCGCTCCCAGGTAAGTGATTGGTGACTGGTATTTGGTGTGTGTTAGGAGATGGGAAGCAGTTTTGCATTAGTTGAAGTCTATATAGGTTGGATGATGGGAATCCAGCCAAGAAAGCATTAGAATAGTCAAGTCTAGAGATAAGAAAGGCATGGATGAGGGTTTCAGCAGGAGATGAGCTGAGGTAGGGGTGGCGATGGGTCATGTAAAAGGGGATGGAAGTGGGTGTTCTTGCTAATGAAATCGATATGTAGTTGGAAGCTCATTTCGCGGTGAATAAGGCTGCGAACAGACTTGTTCAGCTTCAGGCCGTGACCAGGTAAAGAAACATTTCTACAGTTTTGGGACAGTTACTGGGCATTGAAGCAGCTGTATACAGTTCTCATCCTGATTTGAAGTAGACTAGCAGTATATATAATCCTGAAGTAATCCAGTTACCTACTTCCTGAGTCTGATCACATTGGCAATAACTCCTAAAATAACTGAAGCAGCTTTCTCTCTCGCTGTTCATGATGCCACTGGGGAGATGGCCTATATCCGGTTTGCTTTGGCCTACCTCATGTAACACAGAACTGATGTGGCTTTTCATTTGAATTAGTTAAAAGAAAGCAATTGTTTTAGATATTTTTAGATATTTAGATATGTTTTATATTTGGCAAGCAGTTAGGAAGGCGAATGGTAATGTTGGCCTTCACTGCAAGAAGATTCGAGTACAAGGTTCAAGGATGGCTAACTCAGTGATACAGGGCCTTGGTGAGACCACATCTGGAGTATTGTGTACAGTTTTGGTCTCCTTATCTGCCACGGAGGGAGTGCAAAGAAGATTTACTAGGCTGATTCCTGAGAAGGCAGGATTGACGTATGAAGAGAGATTGGGTCGACTAGGCCTATATTCACTAGTGTTTAAAAGAATGAGAGGGGATCTCAGAGAAACCTATAATATTGTAACAGGACTAGACAGGCTAAATGCAGGATGTTCCCGATGGCTGGGGAGTCCAGAACCAGGGGTCACAGTCTCAGGATACGGGGTATGCCATTTAGAACTGAGATGAGGAGAAATTTCTTCACTCAGAGGGTGGTGAACCTGTGGAATTCTCTACCGCAGAAGGCAGTGGAGGCCAAGCCATTAAATATATTCAAGAAGGAGATAGATATATTTCTTAATACCAGGGAGAAAGTACTGAGTTGGATGATCAGCCATGATCTTTTTTGAATGGCAGAGCAGGCCCGAAGGGCCGAATGGCCTACTCCTGCTCCTATTTTCTATGTTTCTATGGATAGTGGCTTTTGGCAAGTTCCATTTGATAAGAAGTCGAGGTTATTGACAACCTTCATTACTCTGATTGGAAGATTTTGTTTTAATTGTCCTCCATTTGGTATCACGTCAGCACCGGAACTACAGGGCCTTGAAGGTGTGAAATACCATCTGGATGACATCTTAGTTCACGGTGAGTCCATTGAAGAACATAACCCAAGGGTTTGAGTGGTTTTGAATTGTCTGCAGGATAAAGACGTAACACTCAATGAGAAGTGTGAGTTTTCAAAAACGTCCATTTGTTTTTCAGTAGCAGTGACATAATGGCAAATCCGCAAAAGACAAGAGCCATTAGCAAATTCCTACTTCCTATTTCTGTCCAACAAATTCATCAGGCACAGAGGCAAGAAGAAGATTGCATCTATATTCGCCAATATTGCCAGCAAGATTGGCCACAACAGTGTCCTAAGGGATAAAAGGATGAAAATTGTCTTCGAACACACAAGATACTTTACCATAGTGGATGATTTGCTGATATATGATGAGAGACTGGTCATTCCAGAGTCGCTCCAGGTAGATATCTTGGACAAAATACACCAGGGTCATATGGGCATAGTAAATGTAGAGCACAGGCTCAGGCATCTGTGTGGTGGCCAAGAGTATCGAAGGATATCGAAGAAATGATTTCAAATTGTCACATATGTGTAATTCACAAACAGGATCAGAGGGAACCCAATTCCCAACGAGACCTTGGGAACTGTTGGCAATAGATCTAATCTTTGATGGAAAATCCTATCTAATTAGAGTCAATTACTTTACAAGGTGAATCGAGGTTAAATGGATGTACACAACAACAACTGAAGCAGGTATCAGAGTTTTACAAGGGGTTTTCGCTACACATGGCATACCTGATCAGATAGTATCCGATAATGGACCACCCTTTGGTGACCCATGCATCTGCTGCCTTGTCCTTCTAGGTGGCAGAGGTCATGGGTTTGGAAGGTGCTGTTGATCCAGTTCAGTTTCTGGTCAGTGGCAAAACCCCAGGATGTTGCTCGTGGGGGATTCAGTGATGGCAATGCCATTGAATGGCAAGGGGAGATGGTTAGATTCTTTCACGTTTGAGATGATCGTGATCTGGCACTCGTGTGGCACAAATATTACTTGCCACATATCAGATCAGGCCTGAATGTTGTTCAGGACCTACTGCATCTGGACATGGGCTGCTTCAGTATCTGAGGAGATTTGAATGGTACTGAACGTTGTGCAATCATCAGCAAACATCCCACTTCTGACCTTATGATGGTGGGATGGTCATCGATGAAGCAGCTGAAGATGGTTGGGCCTAGGACACTACCCTGAGGAACTCCTGCAGTGATGTCTTGGCATTGAGATGATTGACCTCCAACAACTACAACCATCTTCCTTTGCACTAGGTATGACTCCAGCCAGTGGAGGGTTTTCCCCCGATTCCCATTGACTTCAGCTTTGTTCAGGCTCCTTGATGCCACATTCGGTCAAATGCTGCCTTGATGTCAAGCGCAGTCACTCTCATCTCACCTCTTGAGTTCAGCTCTTTTGTCCATGTTTGAACCAAGGCTGTAATGAGGTCAGGAGCTGAGTGGCCCTGGCAGAACCCAAACAGAGCATCAGTGAGCAGATTATCGCTAAGTAAGTGCCGCTTGATAGCACTGTCGACGACACCTTCCATCTTTTTGCTGATGATCGAGAGTAGACTGATCGGGTGATAATTGGTAACTGACCGGACTGGATTTATCCTGCTTTTTGTGGATAGGACCTGGGCAATTTTCCACATTGTTGGGTAGATGTATAGCTGTGTTGTTGTGGTGTTTCCTTAACAACTCTCCACTCTTCAGAGCCTCTCCAAATTCCTCTCCCACTTCCCACAGCAGCAGAAGCCTGTTCTCTTCCCCCAGTTTCCGATCTCTCCTAGCGTCAGCCTCAGCCCAGTCCACTAATCAGACTCGCCTGAGTCAAAAGTGCCACTCCGGGCCTTCAGCACCTAATCCAGGCTGACAATTCAGTGTATTACTGAGGGGTAACATCTTTCAATTGAGGTGTTAAATTGATGGGTCGAATGGCTTTCTCTGCTGTAATGACTCTTTGACAATGTTCTATCTACTTGCTTAGTTGGATATAGATCAGGTGGCACTATTCCAAGAAGAGTAGGTGATTTCTCCCTGGTATCCTGGCTATATTTATCCCTCAACCAGCATGACCGATAGTAGACCATCAGCTCATTTATCTCAGTGCTGTTTGTGGAATCTTGCTGTGTCCAAATTTGCTGCTGCTTTTCCTACATTACAACAGTAAATAAACTTCAAAACTACTTAATTGTCTGTGAAACACTTTGGGACATCCCGTGGACCTGAAATGCAAGTCTTCATTTCTTCTAAATGTAGGAAATGCAACAGCCAATTTGCACACAGAAAGCTCCTCTAATGAGGTAAATGACCAGGTAATCTATTTATGATAAATATTGTCCACAACACAAGGGAGGAATCCCCTCCTCTTCATTCAAAATATTACCATGGAATCTTTTACATCCGCCTGAGAGGGACGATGTCTGGTTTAATGTCTCATCTGAAAGACAGAAGTGCAGCACTCCCTCAGTACTGCACTGGAGGAGCTGGAGTAGGCTATTCAATAAGATCTTCTACCTCAACTCCATCTTCTCCCACTATCCCCATATCTCTTAATTCCCTTAGTATCCAAAATTCTATCGGCCTTTGTCTTGAATATACTAACAGAGTGTGTCCAAACAACGCAGAGCATATGCAGAGCGATCACCGATGTCATCAGTGCGTGCGAACATTTGCCGCTCCGGATCAGCTTCCTCGCAGGTCCACCAGCCGCCGCTCCGGATCAGCTTCCTTGCATGTCCACCAGTCTCCGCTCCGGATCAGCTTCCTCGCAGGTCCACCAGCCTCCGCTCCGGATCAGCTTCCTCGCAGGTCCACCAGCCTCCGTTTCGGATCAGCTTCCTCGCAGGTCCGCCAGCCTCCGCTTCGGATCAGCTTCCTCGCAGGTCCGCCAGCCTCCGCTTCGGATCAGCTTCCTCGCAGGTCCGCCAGCCTCCGCTTCGGATCAGCTTCCTCACAGGTCCACCAGCCTCCGCTTCGGATCAGCTTCCTCGCAGTTCCACGAGCCTCCGCTTCAGATCAGCTTCCTCGCAGGTCCACCAGCATCCGCTTCGGATCAGCTTCCTCGCAGTTCCGCCAGCCTCCGCTTCGGATCAGCTTCCTCGCAGTTCCGCCAGCCTCCGCTTCGGATCAGCTTCCTCGCAGGTCCACCAGTCTCCACTCCGGATCAGCTTCCTCGCAGGTCCACGAGCCTCCGCTTCGGAACAGCTTCCTCGCAGGTCCACCAGCCTCCGCTTCGGATCAGCTTCCTCGCAGGTCCACCAGCCGCCGCTCCGGATCAGCTTCCTTGCAGTTCCGTCAGCTGCTGCTCGGATCAGCTTCCTCGCAGGTCCGCCAGCCTCCGCTCCGGATCAGCTTCCACGCAGGTCCACCAGCCGCCGCTCTGGATCAGCTTCCTCGCAGGTCCACCAGCCGCCGCTCCGGATCAGCTTCCACGCATGTCCGCCAGCTGCCGCTCCGGATCAGCTTCCTCGCAGGTCCACGAGCCGCCGCTCCGGATCAGCTTCCTCGCAGGTCCACCAGCCTCCGCTCCGGTCAGCTTCCACGCAGGTCCGCCAGCTGCCGCTCCGGATCAGCTTCCACGCAGGTCCGCCAGCTGCCGCTCCGAATCAGCTTCCTCGCAGGTCCACCAGCCGCCGCTCCGGATCAGCTTCCACGCAGGTCCGCCAGCTGCCGCTCCGGATCAGCTTCCTCGCAGGTCCACCAGCCTCCGCTCCGGATCAGCTTCCTCGCAGGTCCGCCAGCCGCCGCTCCGGATCAGCTTCCTCGCAGGTCCACCAGCCGCCGCTCCGGATCAGCTTCCACGCAGGTCCGACAGCTGCCGCTCCGGATCAGCTTCCTCGCAGGTCCACCAGCCGCCGCTCCGGATCAGCTTCCTTGCATGTCCACCAGCCTCCGCTCCGGATCAGCTTCCTCGCAGGTCCACCAGCCTCCGCTCCGGATCAGCTTCCTCGCAGGTCCACCAGCCTCCGTTTCGGATCAGCTTCCTCGCAGGTCCGCCAGCCTCCGCTTCGGATCAGCTTCCTCGCAGGTCCACCAGCCTCCGTTTCGGATCAGCTTCCTCGCAGGTCCGCCAGCCTCCGCTTCGGATCAGCTTCCTCACAGGTCCGCCAGCCTCCGCTTCGGATCAGCTTCCTCGCAGGTCCGCCAGCCTCCGCTTCGGATCAGCTTCCTCACAGGTCCACCAGCCTCCGCTTCGGATCAGCTTCCTCGCAGGTCCGCCAGCCTCCGCTTCGGATCAGCTTCCTCGCAGTTCCACGAGCCTCCGCTTCAGATCAGCTTCCTCGCAGGTCCACCAGCATCCGCTTCGGATCAGCTTCCTCGCAGTTCCGCCAGCCTCCGCTTCGGATCAGCTTCCTCTCAGTTCCGCCAGCCTCCGCTTCGGATCATCTTCCTCGCAGGTCCACCAGTCTCCACTCCGGATCAGCTTCCTCGCAGGTCCACGAGCCTCCGCTTCAGAACAGCTTCCTCGCAGGTCCACCAGCCTCCGCTTCGGATCAGTTTCCTCGCAGGTCCGCCAGCCTCCGCTTCGGATCAGCTTCCTCGCAGGTCCGCCAGCCTCCGCTTCGGATCAGCTTCCTCGCAGGTCCACCAGCCTCCGCTTCGGATCAGCTTCCTCGCAGGTCCACCAGCCGCCGCTCCGGATCAGCTTCCACCCAGGTCCGCCAGCTGCCGCTCCGGATCAGCTTCCTCGCAGGTCCACCAGCCGCCGCTCCGGATCAGCTTCCTCGCAGGTCCACCAGCCTCCGCTCCGGTCAGCTTCCACGCAGGTCCGCCAGCTGCCGCTCCGGATCAGCTTCCACGCAGGTCCGCCAGCTGCCGCTCCGGATCAGCTTCCTCGCAGGTCCACCAGCCGCCGCTCCGGATCAGCTTCCACGCAGGTCCGCCAGCTGCCGCTCCGGATCAGCTTCCTCGCAGGTCCACCAGCCGCCGCTCCGGATCAGCTTCCACGCAGGTCCGCCAGCTGCCGCTCCGGATCAGCTTCCTCGCAGGTCCACCAGCCTCCGCTCCGGATCAGCTTCCTCGCAGGTCCGCCAGCCGCCGCTCCGGATCAGCTTCCTCGCAGGTCCACCAGCCGCCGCTCCGGATCAGCTTCCACGCAGGTCCGACAGCTGCCGCTCCGGATCAGCTTCCTCGCAGGTCCACCAGCCGCCGCTCCGGATCAGCTTCCTTGCATGTCCACCAGTCTCCGCTCCGGATCAGCTTCCTCGCAGGTCCACCAGCCTCCGCTCCGGATCAGCTTCCTCGCAGGTCCACCAGCCTCCGTTTCGGATCAGCTTCCTCGCAGGTCCGCCAGCCTCCGCTTCGGATCAGCTTCCTCGCAGGTCCGCAAGCCTCCGCTTCGGATCAGCTTCCTCGCAGGTCCGCCAGCCTCCGCTTCGGATCAGCTTCCTCACAGGTCCACCAGCCTCCGCTTCGGATCAGCTTCCTCGCAGGTCCACGAGCCTCCGCTTCAGATCAGCTTCCTCGCAGGTCCACCAGCATCCGCTTCGGATCAGCTTCCTCGCAGTTCCGCCAGCCTCCGCTTCGGATCAGCTTCCTCGCAGTTCCGCCAGCCTCCGCTTCGGATCAGCTTCCTCGCAGGTCCACCAGTCTCCACTCCGGATCAGCTTCCTCGCAGGTCCACGAGCCTCCGCTTCGGAACAGCTTCCTCGCAGGTCCACCAGCCTCCGCTTCGGATCAGCTTCCTCGCAGGTCCACCAGCCGCCGCTCCGGATCAGCTTCCATGCAGGTCCGTCAGCTGCTGCTCGGATCAGCTTCCTCGCAGGTCCGCCAGCCTCCGCTCCGGATCAGCTTCCACGCAGGTCCACCAGCCGCCGCTCCGGATCAGCTTCCTTGCAGGTCCGTCAGCTGCTGCTCGGATCAGCTTCCTCGCAGGTCCGCCAGCCTCCGCTCCGGATCAGCTTCCTCGCAGGTCCACCAGCCGCCGCTCTGGATCAGCTTCCACGCAGGTCCGCCAGCTGCCGCTCCGGATCAGCTTCCTCGCAGGTCCACCAGCCGCCGCTCCGGATCAGCTTCCTCGCAGGTCCACCAGCCTCCGCTCCGGTCAGCTTTCACGCAGGTCCGCCAGCTGCCGCTCCGGATCAGCTTCCACGCAGGTCCGCCAGCTGCCGCTCCGGATCAGCTTCCTCGCAGGTCCACCAGCCGCCGCTCCGGATCAGCTTCAACGCAGGTCCGCCAGCTGCCGCTCCGGATCAGCTTCCTCGCAGGTCCACCAGCCTCCGCTCCGGATCAGCTTCCTCGCAGGTCCGCCAGCCGCCGCTCCGGATCAGCTTCCTCGCAGGTCCACCAGCCGCCGCTCCGGATCAGCTTCCACCCAGGTCCGACAGCTGCCGCTCCGGATCAGCTTCCTCGCAGGTCCACCAGCCGCCGCTCCGGATCAGCTTCCTTGCATGTCCACCAGCCTCCGCTCCGGATCAGCTTCCTCGCAGGTCCACCAGCCTCCGCTCCGGATCAGCTTCCTCGCAGGTCCACCAGCCTCCGTTTCGGATCAGCTTCCTCGCAGGTGCGCCAGCCTCCGCTTCGGATCAGCTTCCTCGCAGGTCCACCAGCCTCCGTTTCGGATCAGCTTCCTCGCAGGTCCGCCAGCCTCCGCTTCGGATCAGCTTCCTCACAGGTCCGCCAGCCTCCGCTTCGGATCAGCTTCCTCGCAGGTCCGCCAGCCTCCGCTTCGGATCAGCTTCCTCACAGGTCCACCAGCCTCCGCTTCGGATCAGCTTCCTCGCAGTTCCACGAGCCTCCGCTTCAGATCAGCTTCCTCGCAGGTCCACCAGCATCCGCTTCGGATCAGCTTCCTCGCAGTTCCGCCAGCCTCCGCTTCGGATCAGCTTCCTCTCAGTTCCGCCAGCCTCCGCTTCGGATCAGCTTCCTCGCAGGTCCACCAGTCTCCACTCCGGATCAGCTTCCTCGCAGGTCCACGAGCCTCCGCTTCGGAACAGCTTCCTCGCAGGTCCACCAGCCTCCGCTTCGGATCAGTTTCCTCGCAGGTCCGCCAGCCTCCGCTTCGGATCAGCTTCCTCGCAGGTCCGCCAGCCTCCGCTTCGGATCAGCTTCCTCGCAGGTCCACCAGCCTCCGCTTCGGATCAGCTTCCTCGCATGTCCACCAGCCTCCGCTCCGGATCAGCTTCCTCGCAGGTCCACCAGCCTCCGCTTCGGATCAGCTTCCTCGCAGGTCCACCAGCCTCCGCTTCGGATCAGCTTCCTCGCAGGTCCACCAGCCTCCGCTTCGGATCAGCTTCCTCGCAGGTCCGCCAGCCTCCGCTTCGGATCAGCTTCCTCGCAGGTCCGCCAGCCTCCGCTTCGGATCAGCTTCCTCACAGGTCCACCAGCCTCCGCTTCGGATCAGCTTCCTCGCAGTTCCGCCAGCCTCCGCTTCGGATCAGCTTCCTCACAGGTCCACCAGCCTCCGCTTCGGATCAGCTTCCTCGCAGTTCCACGAGCCTCCGCTTCAGATCAGCTTCCTCGCAGGTCCACCAGCATCCGCTTCGGATCAGCTTCCTCGCAGTTCCGCCAGCCTCCGCTTCGGATCAGCTTCCTCGCAGTTCCGCCAGCCTCCGCTTCGGATCAGCTTCCTCGCAGGTCCACCAGTCTCCACTCCGGATCAGCTTCCTCGCAGGTCCACGAGCCTCCGCTTCGGAACAGCTTCCTCGCAGGTCCACCAGCCTCCACTTCGGATCAGCTTCCTCGCAGGTCCGCCAGCCTCCGCTTCGGATCAGCTTCCTCGCAGGTCCGCCAGCCTCCACTTCGGATCAGCTTCCTCGCAGGTCCGCCAGCCTCCGCTTCGGATCAGCTTCCTCGCAGGTCCGCCAGCCTCCGCTTCGGATCAGCTTCCTCGCAGGTCCACCAGCCTCCGCTTCGGATCAGCTTCCTCGCAGGTCCACCAGCCTCCGCTCCGGATCAGCTTCCTCGCAGGTCCACCAGCCTCTGCTTCGGATCAGCTTCCTCGCAGGTCCACCAGCCTCTGCTTCGGATCAGCTTCCTCGCAGGTCCGCCAGCCTCCACTTCGGATCAGCTTCCTCGCAGGTCCGCCAGCCTCCGCTTCGGATCAGCTTCCTCGCAGGTCCGCCAGCCTCCGCTTCGGATCAGCTTCCTCGCAGGTCCACCAGCCTCCGCTTCGGATCAGCTTCCTCGCAGGTCCACCAGCCTCCGCTCCGGATCAGCTTCCTCGCAGGTCCACCAGCCTCTGCTTCGGATCAGCTTCCTCGCAGGTCCACCAGCCTCTGCTTCGGATCAGCTTCCTCGCAGGTCCACCAGCCTCTGCTTCGGATCAGCTTCCTCGCAGGTCCGCCAGCCTCCGCTTCGGATCAGCTTCCTCGCAGGTCCACCAGCCTCCGCTTCGGATCAGCTTCTTCGCAGGTCCCTCTATCATAAGGTCAGAAGTGAGAAGGTTCTCTGATGATTGCACAGTGTTCAGTGCCATTCACAACTCCTCAGATACTGAAGCAGTCCGTGTACATGTGCAGCAAGACCTGGACAACATTCAGCCTTGGCCTGATAAGAGGCATGTAACATTTGTACCAGGCATTGACCATCTCCAAAAATAGAGAATCTCACCATCTCCTCTTGACAATCAATGGTGTTACCATCATTGAATCCCCACTATCAACATCCTGGGGGTCCCCACTGGCCAAAAACTTAACTGGACGAGCCACATAAATACTATGGCTACAAGAGCAGGCCAAAGGCTAAGAATTCTGCAGCGAGTAACTCATCTCCTGCAAGTTCCCCTCCAAGTCACACACCATCCTGACTTGGAACTATATCGCCGTTCCTTCACTGTCGCTGGGTCAAAATCCTGCAACTCCCTTCCTAACAGCACTGTGGGTGTACCTACCCCACATGGACTGCAGTGGTTCAAGAAGGCAGCCACCACCACCTTCTCAAGGGCAATTGGGGATGGGCAATAAATGCCAGTAATGCCCATATCCCATGAACGAATGTAAAAAATCCTTTGAGGGGGTACGGAGAGGTTTTACTGGAATGGTACCAGGGCTGGGGGGCTTCCGTTATTCAAGGAGACGAGAGAAGCTGGGTTATTCTCTTCCGAGCAGCAAAGGTTAAGCGTTTTAATGGATGTGTTGAAAATCATGAACCCATGATAAATACAGAAGAGGACATAAATTTAAGCTAATTACCAAAAGAGGTTGTGGTAAACCTTTACAAAACACTGGTTCGGCCACACCTGCAGTATTAGGCTGCATTTTATGCAAGAGCAGACTGGGAGGCGAGTGGGGTGGGGGTGGAAAATGCCAGGGAAGGCAGGCACTGATGTGCCCTTCACCTTCCCACCACCATGTCATTTTGCCAGTAGCAGTGAAGGGGGAGGACAGCCCTCCCACCCAGAGACCAGCTGTGCCACTTAAGTGGCCCATTGCCACTGGCAGCTAGAGCAAGGTTACCCGACCCGAACCCAACTGGACCCGACGACATGTGTCACTCTTCCGGGTCTAGCATTCGGCTCGGGTCGGGTCGGGTCGGGTCGGGTCGGGTCGGGTCGGGCCGGGCCGGGAAGGACACAGTGGCAGTGCTGCCTTTTGGTCAGGGAGGGAAAGGAGAGTAAGAATAGGCATCATTAATTTCCAGTAGTCGAGTTGGGTCAGGTCGGGTCGGGTCAGGCGCGGGAAAAAAACCAAAGGACTTGGGCCTTAGTCGGGTGCAGGTTAGATGTGTTCGGGCCGGGTTTAAGTTGTCTACCTGAGCAGGCCTTTACTGGTGGCCTCCCCGCAGGCTCGGTGCCGGAGCCCTCCTAAGCAGACACTCTGTGGCCCACGGAGGGGCCCCAGGTAGCAATGGCCGCCTACCTGGCAACACACACCACCACCGCCATCACAACCCACCCTTCCCCCCACCCTCCCCTCACCACTGGCTCGCTGGGGCCCACCTGACTGGCCCCGGGGACACCCAACCCCTAACTTACCTTGCTGTGAGTCTGGCGTGCATTGATGTATCTTGTAGCTGGGTGTGGTCCCAGCACTGCTTCCTGGAGCCCCTGGCCCTCCGTTTGGCCAGCAGTTCTTGAAGGCAGGTTATCGTCCCTTAAAGGGACGGGAACCCCAATGGCAGCTCATGATTGGCAGAAAATCCAGCCGGGTCTCTCCCAAATGGCAGAGGAGAGGTTGCCCTCGGCTTTCCTGCCCTTCGTTGAAGCCACTTCCACCCCAACAAAATCCAGCCCAATTCTGGACATCACACTTTCAGAAGAATGTGAAGGTATTAGAGATGGTGCAGAAAATATTCATAAGACTGGATCCAGGGATGAGGAACTTTAGTTACGTGGATTGATTGGAGAAGCTGGGGCTGTTCACCTTGGAGAAGAGAAGATTGAGAGGAGATTTGATAGAGGTGATCAAAATCAAGAGGGGTCTGGACAGAGTAGATAGAAACTGTTCCCATTGGTAGAAGGGTCGAGAGCCAGGGGACACTGATTTAAGGTGATTGACAAAAGAAGCAACAGTGACACGAGGATAAACTTTGTTACGCAGCGAGTGGTTAGGATCTGGAATGCACTGCCACTGTGCTGGAGGCAGGTTCAATCATGACTTTCAAAGCAGAACAGGATAATTATCTGAAGAGAAAACATTTGCAGGGCTACAGGGAAAAGGCAGGGAGTGGGACTAGGTGAGTTGTTCTCGCAGAAAGCCAGCACAGACACAATAGACTGAATGGCCTCCTTCTGTTTAGTAACTTCCTATAGGTGAGAGGAGGAGAATGTTTCTGATGCAGTGGGTTATTATGATCTGGAATGTGCTGCTTGAAAGGGCGGTGGAAGCAGATTCAATAGGAACTTTCAAAAGGGAATTGGATAAATACTCGAAGGGGAAAAATTTACAGGTCTATTGGAAAAGAGCAGGCGAGTGAGACTGATTAGATAACTCTTTCAAAGAGCCAGCACAGGCACGATGGGTCGAATGGCCTCCTTCTGTGCTGTAAGATTTTATGATTCTATGATTATGGTCATTAATTGCAAGCTGTTTGCTTGCTGTCAGATTGTTGATGAATTCCAGTTTACTCATCAGTACATCTGGTCTGACCTGTTTCCTTGTCAGTTCTAAAAACATTATTCTCAAAAACTGTCCCGAAAACATTCTAGAAATGAATTGTCTTTAACTACTTCAGCTGTTCTGCTTCTCTCAGTCAATGTGAAAATTCAAATTTCCCACGATAACCATTGTTTTCACTTCATGCTTCCCTAAACTCCCTGATTATATATCCCCCACCACAGCACACTTTCAGGAGGTTTATACTCTCCGCAGAATCTTGCATTGTTTCCTGTGGCACACCTAAGTCCAGTTCAACAACATTTCTTGCGCTTGCAGCCTTTATATAATTGTATTTCCTGTATCAGAGAGTGAGAAATATGTTAAAGTCATGTGTTTGTCATGGTAAAGGCACATTAGTTGCAGTGAGATTGGATTTCGAGGGAATTTGTGTTGTCACGTATACACATTGAAGAAGCTGAACATTTGTGAATACGGGTCACTCAGAATTCGCCATGTACTGCTAGCCAGCTTGGACATCTGGTCAACCAGCCAACCAGGTAAATGGAAGTTTGTAATCAAAACATAAAATGCTGGAAATACTCAGCAGGTCAGGCAACAGCTGTGGGGAGAGAAACGCAGATACTGCCTGACCTGCTGAGTACTTGCAAGATTTTCAAGAGGCCACATCCTTCTTGGCAAGTGTGTAAACAGATTAGAGGAGCAAAAGGATCACTAAAAGTTACAATGCAGGTTAATTAGGCCATAAAAAACAAATCTAGAGAGGTCGAATTGAAAAGCTGAGAAGTGATGTTCAACTTGTATGGCACTTTGGTCATTAGTATTGTGAACAATTCTGCTCTCCATATTATAGCAAGAGTGTCCAGCCTTCTCGTGTGAGGGGCCACGTTACTATTTTTGCCCTAGGTAGGGGGCTGGTGAGCAAATTTTGGAAAAATAAAGGCATTAGAAATTTGCAATTAAGCAAAACAACAAAAAAATGTGCATTTTTGTGACCAAGCTTTAAATGAGGAGACATATTGATACTTGACATTAAGAATTTTGAAGTTGCGAGCCAAAACCACAAGCGGCTCACGGTTGCTGGACTCCTGGATTGGGTCCAGAACCGTTTCTAAAATGGCAGGCAGATAAGAACAGAAATATCAGAGCCAGAGCCTGGCCCAGTATCCATGTTCCTTATGGTCAGTCATAGAAACATAAAGAGGCCATTCAGCCCCTCGAGCCTGCTCCACCATTCAAATAGATTATGGCTGATCTGTATCTTAACTTCATCTACCCTCCTTGCTTTCATCACCCTTAATACCCTCACCCAACAAAGATCTATCAATTTCAGTTGTGAAGTTTTTAACTGATGCCCGGTCTCAATTGCTTTTTGGGTGAGAGAGTTCCAGATTTCCACTGCCCTTTGTGTGATGAAGGGCTTTCTGACATCAGCCCTGAACAGCCTGGCTCGAATTTTAAGGTTCTGCCCCCTTGTTCTGGACTTCCCCCCCCCCCCACCCCCACTCCCCCAGAGGAAATAGAGTCATAGAGTCATCGAGAGATACAGCACTGAAACAGGCCCTTCAGCCCACCAAGTCTGTGCCGACCAATAACCACTCACATATACTAAATCTACATTAATCCCATATTCTCTGACCAAATCTCCACCATTCTCCTACCACCTACCTACACTAGGGGCAATTTACAACGGCCAATTTACCTATCAACCTGCAAGTCATTGGCTGTGGGGGGAAACCGGAGCACCCGGCGAAAACCCACAATGTCACAGGGAGAACTTGCAAATAGTTTCTCTCTATCGACCCTGTTGAATCCTTTAAACATCTGAACCCCCTCGATTAGATCAAACCTTAATCTTCTATGGACTGGCTCCAGGGAAAGACTGAACACAGTCCAGAGACAGAGGTCACAGGATCGGGCCAAGGCCACTGGCTGAAATCCCTGAAGCAGCCAGGCCTCGGGCCTCGGGCCGCGGGCCTCTCCTGCCCCGGATCTTGCGTCCTTGCCTCAGGCCCATGATCCAACCGCCATCCGCACTCACTGCCCTGCAACCCAAGCTCCGGATTCACCCGGAGCAGATCCGTGCGCACCACTCAGCTTGGGATAGAGTAGATTCTAAACGGGGTCACCCCCATAACTGCAGCCACCCAACCCTGGCTTCCAGGCAGCAATCGCTTCCCGTCCGCAAAATTACTACATGAAACCTCTCCCTGCTATAGGAAACTTTTAAAATAAATTAATTACATCTGTAAAGAATCGCCAACATTGGTATATGTTGTTTTTACTTTAATGCTGTTCATGTTTTGTTATTATCTTTAAAGTTAATAAGTTTTGAAGAAAGGTAAATACTAATAATAATGTTAAAGCAAAATACTGCAGATGCTGGAAATCTGAAACAAAAACAAGAAACGCTGGAAATTCTCAGCAGGTCAGGCAGCATCTGTGGAGAGAAA